>NW_004567106.1:3809000-3881876 GCF_000260355.1 Condylura cristata | reverse complement strand
CGGGAATCGAACTCATGCGGAAGCGGCTTTAGATTCTCAGTGCAGTGCTTTAACCCGTTGCGCCACCAGGGAGGGCCTAATCTTTGAATTTTTAAGTGAAAAAAGGAACTTTGGTTCATATTGCTAAATCTCATTTTCTTAATTATAATTTTGAAATAATATAAAGAAACATTTAAAGAAATGCATGTAACCTAGTGGTATGGAGTAGACACTTGGATAAATATATTACTTTCATTCTGCTGTAAAGTTATAGTGGTGCTGCCGAGTTCCCACTTAGTCGGTACTCAGTTTCCTCATTATTAATGTCTTATATTAGTGTGGTCTTTTTGTTACATTTGATGAACTTATATCAGTACATTATTAGAAACTAATTTGAGACTTTGTTCAGATTTTCTTAATCTTACCTAATTCTACATCCCCCCCCCCAATTTTGTACTTTGCAGTTTAACATGGTATAAGCAGAAACTAAAGAAACTCTGCTTAGTATTTGCCATATGAAATAGTATAGAATATTTACTGCCTCTGCCATATTCTTTAAATGTGAGACATGTTTTATTTGTGTGACTCCTTTCATTTTAGCTTCCGAGGAAATATTTCGGTAAAAGCAGTTAAAAAAGAAGTAGAAAAGAAACTACGATGTCTACTTGCTGATTTACCACTGCCCCCTGAGCTCCCAGGAGGAGATGACCTTTCAAAGAGCCCAGAGGAAAAGAAAACATCAACACAGTTACATAATAAAAGGAGACCTAAGTATGTGCTTGCTTTTCTACCTGATCTTAAATTGACCATTGCGATTTTGTGTGATCATAAAATCTTGAAGCATAAAATTAAGATTTATGATAATAAAAAGTGTATTCTTTCAACTTAAGTGTATGAATAAATTAGTTTTGAAGAAAATTCATAATTGCCTACGTACATATTTTAAAATAACTAATAAAACTAAGCTTCATTTTCCCTTATAGCTTGTAATGTATTGCTTTCTTGGGGTAATAGTGTATGTATTAAAGAAAATTTACATAATTAAGATACTTAAATAACATAGACAAGGAGGTCGAAGTCAGTGAGCCCAAACAAAACTTACAGTGGGCAAGCTACTGTGCTTTCCTCTCCTTTTAGTTCCATTTACATCCATAACTATATGTAGTCTTCATTTTGCAAGAGTTAGTGTAGAAGAATTGAAATATGTATCTTAAACTGGCTTCAAGTAAGTGCCTAGAGATAAAACTTTTCCTGAAAACCTTTTTATCAGTTAAGGGAGGAGAATGTTGATTTCCCTTTTTTTTTGACTGCCACTTAACCAAGGGAAAGTGTAGACTGAGTTAGATCTGATTTTACAGTTACTATTCGGATAGTGCCTACTGTAAGGCTATGAGGTGATTTTTCTAGTATAGAGTAGAAACCTAGAAACTTTTAACATAGTGTCTTCTGAAGGTTTTCTGTTACAAAACTTAAAAATACTATAAAATTACTTTTCTTTTTGAAGAATGTGAAATATATGTCTGGCACACATATATACATATTCTCTGTATAGCTCCCTGAGGATTGATTTTGTATTAGACTAAAAATCTTTCAAGAGTTTTCTGTTTTTAAGATGATTTCATCTAGCCTAAGTCTAAATTTGTTAGTAAGTCTTATAGTTAGACTGCTTATAATAAGCAGTATTTATTATCTAACTTTCATTTTTTTTGGAAAGGGGATATATGTATTATCAATGAATGAAAAAAAATTTTTCTGGAGATTGGTTAGAGAACTTGATTTTGTACTTGTGTTGATTTGAAAAATATATTTTATTTCTGAAGTTTCATGTAAGCGATACCTTTTCATTTTTCAGTTTTAAGAGTTACTGTATGGAAGAGTTAGTACGGAGAAATGATATCTTGATTTTTAGGATAACTTATGCCACATCACTTTTTTCTTTTATGTGATAGGATATATGCAAAGATGGGATAAATAAAGGATATGCGGGTGGAAGGTAGATAATTATGAAAGTCAATTTGCTTGATTGTATATAAAAACTTGAGAACTATATTTAATAGAATATGTGGGCCTCGCTATGGTGAAATCAAAGAAAAAGATATTGACTGGGGAAAACGCTGCGTGGATAAATTTGATATCATTGGAATTATTGGAGAAGGTACCTATGGACAAGTTTACAAGGCCAGGGATAAAGACACTGGTAAGAATGGCAAATGCTTTGGACCTGTGGAATGTACTTCAATATATGTTTTTCATCTATTGTATAGCTTTAAGAGTTAAAAAAAAAACACACACACAGCTAAATTAGAATTTACCATACTTTTATTTCATCTTTTTATTTTTATTTAGTTATGTACTTATGTGAGATAGGATAAAAAAGTGTGTGTGTGTGTGTGTGTGTATGTATTTTTTTTTTAATGTGTGATGTTTAGTAAGATCGAATTTAGGTTCCTTTAAAGCTGAATAAAATGTCTTGATCTAAATAAGTCTTAGTAATAAATTTTATATTAAACCTTACTTTAATGCCTTTTTTAGGCCACCATATTTTTTCCTGTAGAAATTGCCCTTTATTTGGAAGTCAGATTTTGTAGTTTTAATTTTTTTAGAACATAGTTAAGAACCTAAAAGTTAAAAGTAGAAACTCCTGAAGGCAGTTGCAGCCTAGAGTAGTAGTATTTGTATTGTAATATTTACTTACATAGATACTTCTTAATATAATAGATAATTGTATTTATAGGGTACTATATAAATCTATAATACCTGTGTATTAAGGAGATTAAATTATAATTTAAAGTGCTTAATAAAACGATTACTTTTAGGTTTCCATGAAAAAGGAATTAAGTAAGGTTTAGGGACTAAATGGTTACAACATTCTTTGGAAAACTTATAATTATGAATTCCTCTTTTTCTCCTAAGAAGTAAAATGAGCAAGCCTTTATTATAGTGTCTTTTTTCTTGTAATCAGATTTGTGTGTGCTTTATATAATATTTAGATTTTTTAAGACTTATTTTTATTTATTGCATACATGAACTGGTGTGTAGGCTGGAGGCATGGGAGGCTAGGGGGTAAGAGGATTCACCAGAGACAGAGTGGGGAGCCCAATAGGGGGGTCTACTGAAATACACTGCTGAGGAGAGCAGTGGCTAGCCAGGAGAGGTCTGCTGTGCTATGTGTGTCAACTCTCTGGCTTATCGAACTCATGCCACAATGGTTGGTGATTGCTTAACATGGCTTAGACTTTAACCCCTGCACCATCAGGTAGGCTCTAATATGTAGATTTTATTTGATATAATACTCATATAAAATATGAAGCCATATAGTGAGACCAACACATTATTTTTGAGACACCTAACCCTGAATTTGAATCCCACTTTCATTACTAGGTAGCTAGGCAGCTAGGTAGCTTTGAGCAGGTTAATTGTCTAAGTACATTTTGTCACCTCCGCAATGTCTAGTATTTTTGTACTGGTTGATAGAGACTTTATGCACATACAGGCATTAATTGGATATGATATGTTTATTCTCTCAATTTTTAAAATGACAGTGTGATTTAGTTATTTTTTGTCATTTTTTAGTTTTCATTCAATACATCTAGGAGAGCATGAAGTAACAACTTTTTAAAAAGACTTTGGAGCCTCCCTGGTGGTGCAGGGGATAAAGACAACACTATCAAAACTATCACCAGCCACTGCAGCATGAGTTGGATTGCTGGCCAAGGAGCTAACCCACATTGCTTAGTAGACCTCTCCTGTCTTGCCTGCTGCTCCCCTCAGCAGTGTTTTCAGTACTTCTGCCTGTTTTGCTCCCCACTTTGTATCTGGTGAATCTTCTCATCCCCCTACACACTAGCTCTTGTATGCATAAATAAGTAAATCTTAAAAAAAAAAAAAAAAGATCTACACTATTCTTTCCAACAGTTGAATAGTATTCCAAAGCGTGAATAAATACCCTTTCATTTATTTGGCCAGACTTATTTTCTTGAACCTATTTCTTGACTTATCTTCTTGAACTATACCGTTTGGTATATTTTGTGGATTTTAATTTAATAGGTAGAAACAAATTATAAATAAAATAAAGTAAAATTTAAGAAAAACTGTCTTGGTTTTGTGAACTGGTAATTGATTTAATTTAATCTTCTAATAGGAGAAATGGTAGCCTTAAAAAAAGTACGTCTAGATAATGAAAAGGAAGGCTTTCCTATAACAGCAATTCGAGAAATTAAAATTCTACGGCAGCTTACCCACCAGAGTATTATCAATATGAAGGAAATAGTGACGGATAAAGAAGATGCTTTGGATTTTAAGAAGGATAAAGGTATGTATGCAATTTGAAAAAAATATAACAATTTTTAGACTCCTGGTGCTGACAGTTTACTGACGTTGTTATAGGTACTAGTCAATTGATTAATCATTAAATAAATAAAATTACTGTCTTCATATCAAACTACTTTTAAATACAGTCGAAGAATATTCTTCTTTTAGTCACCTTAGTAAAGATCAAAACATAATTATCAGTATTAGTTAGTAGTTTTCTTTGAGTCACATTGTATACCTTTAGTCTTTTATATTTTAGTGACTAAGAAATAGGTTATAGTAGTACCAAAACAGTAACTTCTAGCTCATAAAATTCGGGCTTGGCAAGTCTAGAACAGATGGGAAATTACAGTTAAACTAGCTAAAAGGAATAATTATGGATACAATTTCACCTTTTTTTTTTAAAGATTTATTTATTTATTCATACAGAACTGGGGTACAGGCCAGAGATGCGGAGGGTGAGAGGATTCACCAGGGACAGAGTGGGGAGTAGAACAGGCAGATCAAGGAAGCACACTGCTGAGGGGAGCAGCGGGCGGGTCAGGAGAGGTCTGCCTCGCCATGTGGTCACTTCCAGGGCAGGCGGGGATCGAACTTTTGTGGAAGTGGTTTAAGCTTCTTTGTGCTGTGCTTTAACCCGCTGTGCCACCAGAGAGGGCCAATTTCATCTTTTTAACTGATGCTTCTTTCCTTAGTTTTTATCTAAGTTCCATATTACCTTGACAATTTTATTTGGCTTTTCTTTATTTTTTTAATTAATTTTTTGTTGTGTAGTAGACAGGATGATGGTTTGACTTGATTTAGAATGTCTGGATATGATAATTTACGAGCAGTGTGATTTTAATTAGCAAGTCCTTTAGCTTTTCTGACTGTCTATTATAGGGAAACATTAATTCACTTTCTCTGTAATAAGAATTAAAGTAAGATTATACATGAGAGTTGTGTACAAGTGTTACTTGTTATCATTAACCTTGTTAGTGTATTTTCTTTTCTTCAACATATCCTGAACCTCTTGCTTTTTTGAACTTCATAATTATTTCTAGTATAATTATATTGATTTGTTACCTGTTTTTTCTCCAGTTGAAGATAGAAACCATCCCTGCTTTATTCATTTGCTATACTTTCTACCATGGATTGTGCTAAAACAACTGATTGCTGAATGAATGAATTTATTATAATCCTTTCCATACTTTAACAATTCAAGTAACAGTTTTAAAAAGACTGCTACCTCCAAAAGGGCATTCTTAATTCCTTCTATTTGATTTATGATCATCATTTACTTTCATTAACAGATACACATTCCCTGGTGTCATCATTTTTTTTTTCTTTTCTTTTACTTTGACTCCTTCACAATGCCAAGCTCTGTATTTTACTGATCACACATTTTCTTGTGTTTTTATTTGCATGTTCATTTTCCCTGTCATAATCCTATTTGTAATTGGATGAGTTGTGATGCCAAAAAAAATGTCTTACTATGTCAGAAGCTACACTTAGGTGTCACTTATTAACTATATTAAAGCTTGTGAGGGAGTGTACAATTAAATGTAATTGTTTAGAAAATATTTTATCAACATAATTTTATTAATGAATCATTAATACCAATTTTTTATTGGAGGATGACATATAACATTAATTTCAACAGCATAATGGTTCCTTATTTGTATATATGCAAATTGATCACTGCAGTAAAGACAGTTAACATTTGTGATGAAATTAGTGATTGTTGATTAAAACTCTTGGTAACTTTCAAATATACAATAAGGTATTATTAACTGTAGTCATTAGGCTTATATTACAACCTCATGACTTTTTCTTTATAAAGGAAAGTTGAGCTTTTTGACTACCTTCACCCATTTTGTCACCTTCCCTACCCCCCATTTCTGGCAACCACCAATCTGCAGGAGTTTGGTTTTTGTGTTTTTTAGGTTTAACAAATGAGAGATGATATAGTATTTATCTTTCCTTGTCTAACTTCACTTTGCATAATGCCTTCAAGGTTGTCACAAATGATAAGATTTCCTTCTTTCCTATGGCTGAATAATACTCCACTCCATACACATTTTCTTTACTCATTCATCCTTCCATGTAAATAATGCTGCATTGAGCATGGGAATATAGATATATTTTTGAGCTAGTGTCTTAAGTTCTTTGGGTAAGTATTTTTAATTTTTGAAGAGCCTTCATACTGTTTTCTATAGTGGCTATGTACCATTTTACATTTTCACTAACAGTGCACAAGAGTTTCCTATTCTCCATATCTGCACCAACATTTATTATTTCTTTTCTTCTTGGTAATAATCATTTGAACAGATGTGAGGAGATTTTCTAAATAAATTTGTTGATTTTGATGGGAATATGATGATGCAGCATAATTTGGTAAAAAGAATCCTTTGATTCTAATCCTGAACATGAATGCTAGCTATATAATTTTATTACAATTGTGATTGCTAACCTGGAGTAGAAAGATAGTCTGAGCATTTTAATACTGTATATTAGAACTCATAAAATTTTAAAAATGAAACTGAAATAAATATGAAAACATAAAGATCCAGAAAAGTTATAAATTTATAAAAATAATTACATGTGCATGATGACACATGCCATTGGCTGTATGAAAAGAATGTCATAAAATTTCTTAAACTTGACTCTACTTAAAAATGGGGGGGAAATCGCAAAAATTATTAATAAAATGTTATTTTATCTTATAAAAGAAGTTATTGTTTTAAGAAAACAGAGGTGTATATTGTCACCAAGTTGTGAGTTTATTTTTGCGCAGGCACTCAAGAGGTGCTGAAGAATCTCTTTATGAAATAAATAGTTGAGGGATGAATAGGAGGGGAGATAAACTAATTCTAAACTTAGTTCTTATCTCACGCTTCATCTCTAAAGTGTCCCTTTTGTTTTTAATAACTTTTAAGGGATCTTTGGTACCTTTTTTTTGTCTATTTCTCTATCTTTTTATTGTTAATAAAGAGGACTTTGTTCCAAAGAAATTATTTTCTACAACTCCAGATCTTTAGTTTAAATATAGAGGGAGAACGAGGTACAGTTGCATGTGGCATTTTCAGTGCATTATGTTTAAGTATTTCAGTGTTCATAATGAAGTCATTAAATAAGAAAACCTTTATGTCTTAAGATTTTAGGGTTTTTCTTACTTGATTTTAAACATTTTTTACAAAGTATGTTTACATTGATTTTACATGTATTTTTAAAAATAGTATTTCAAAAATAATTTAAAAATATATTTATTAAATGTGTAATGTCCATTTTTTAATGATTTACATAAAAACTAGATATCTAATTTTCTGTCTCTTTGTGTTTCTTATATTAGTCCTTAGTAAATGTTGAGTTGAGATGAGAGAAAAGTATTTATAAGGCAAATTGTAATATGATCTAGTATAAGCAAATAAAACCTTTTTATGATAGTGAGGTTTGAATTATCAGTTAGATACAAGAAGGTATTTTTCTTAATGTTAAATAAAATACACTTAAATAATGCTTTTCAAGGAAATAGGCTAAAATCTTAGGGATAACTTCTGTGAGTCACAAGGAAATACAGAATTAGACTCATATATTGAAACTTAGCACACAGATATATAAAAAAACAGAGATCAGTTAATTTACAATAAAAAAGACATGAACATCCAATGGAGAAGGGAAAGTCTCAACTGGTATTGGGAACACTGGGTAGCCACATGCAAAAGAATGGAATTGGATCACTAACACCATACACAAAAGTTAATTCAAAGTGCCATAAAAATTTGGATATAAGACCTAAAACCAAAAAATACATAGAATAAAGAAGGTGCTGTGCTTCATGACATTGGCCTTATTGATATTTTTAGGGACCTGACTCCAGGGGCAAGGGAAGAAAAACTAAAAATAAACAAATGGGACCACATTAAACTAAAGTTTCTGCAGAGGGAAAGAAACTGTCAACAAAATGAAAAGACATCCTATTGAATGAGAAAAGATAATTACAGATCACACATCTGATAAGAGGCTCTTTGCCAAAATACATAAAGACCTCATACAACTCAACATCAAGAAAACAACCCAGATCAAAACATAGGCAGAAGAGCTGAATAGATAACTTCTCAAAAAAAAAAAGATCTACAGTTGGTTAATAGGCACAAGAAAAACTGCTCATCAGTACTTATTACTAGAGAAATGCAAATCAAAACCACAGTGAGATACCTCCTAATAGCTGTGAGAATGGTCTCTATAAAAATGACCATGAGTGTATAAAGAAAAAGGTTTCCTTGCATCTTGTTGGTGGGAATGTAAATTGGTACTAGAAAACATTATTTACCCAGAAAGTAGATCTGCTCTGTGATCCAACAGTCCCATATCTTGGGAACAATTCAAAAAATATGAAAACACTAACTTGAAGGAATATATGCCTATATTCATTGCAGTTCTATTCAGAATAGCCAAGATAAGGAAATAGCCTAGGTGCCCATGGACAGATAATTAGATAAAGGAGAATATAGTATGCATATACAGTGGCATTCTACTCAGCAATTATTAAGAAAAAGAGAATCTTAAAATCTGTGATAACATGGATGGGTAGATGGAACTTGAGAGGATTATGCTGAGTGAAATAGCCAGAAGAGAGAAGGACAAATTCTGGATGATAATACTCTTGTGAAAAATAAAGAAACAAAGCAGATGAACAGACTAACAAATACAAACCCTTGAATTCCCATAACAGAGCTGAGGCTACCAGATGAGGGTAGGTAGTAGTAGTAAGACAGACAGGAAGTCTCATAGAAGAGATGTGAACCATTATCCCTAAAATACATAGTGTTATCTCAGCTACAAAATCATTATTATCTCAATTACAAAAAAATTTAGTAAGTCAAAATATTGAAATGTTAAATTTAAAGCATCAGTGCCTACTAGAGAGTAGGCCCTAGCCTAAGTGCTTTACAAATACTAACCCCTTGAATTCTCATAATAGATCTATGAGAACAATGAATGAATGAGACTTAGGAAAAGTCAGAATACTCAGATACACACACAATTTTTGATATATGAAAAATAGTGACTAGAAAGCACTCAGTTCAACTTGCTTAATTTTAATATGCATAAAATAATTGGTATTTACAGCATATTCATGGAAAATACTTAGAAAATTAAAATTTTGAGGTTAGACACACACTTAATCTTTCCCACTCCCTGATGGGATGACATTAAATGGATTTCTGCTCTTTCTGAATTTACCACCTTTTAATTTAGTGGGAACACATTTACTTACACAACTCTATTTCTGGTGGTGACCTTGGAGGCCTGAAATTAAGAATGGACATTCTGAGGTAAAGAGCAAGGTACTCCCACATTTTTAAGAATTTGAAGCTAGGAGGGCCAGAGTGGTCTTTGAGCTTCTTTTATGTATTGACAACACTGGAATTGCAGAATTTGGTTTCTTACTGGCAGAATCACCAGAACTTTCATTTTGCCATTTTAGTAATTGATTTGACTTTCTTTTTTATTGCTACCTCCACTGTCAACCACAACTCCTGTGATATGTGGTGTACACATATTACCTTTTAACACCTGTGCAACTAATACCATTAGAAAGAGAGGCGGATAGGTTCCTTCCTCTGCTGATGATCATACCTCAGCTCCTACACCAAGACATTTTTTTTGTTTCTTTGGCCTGTGGGAAATACAGTGTTACAAATGTGACTTTTTGGTAAGTAAAAAGGCTGAAATAAGATCCTTGAATTCTTTCAGAAGAAATTACCTGGTAAGTTTTTGTGGAGCACCTACTTGATACTGTTCATGATTCTAGGTGCTAGGGATCAGGACAGGATTAAGTTAGGTAGACATATCTAAATACCAGGTAGTATAAATACCAAGTAGTATTTATTTACATTCTGTTGAGTAAGGACTTCTGTCATAAGAGCTGAGGATTGGGACTGGGCTGAGGTAGGACTAAGGGAACTGGGAAAATAAGTTCTTTTTCTGTGTTCCATGTGAATGGTAAACAGGGTCAAAGGAGAATGGAGGAATCTCTCCATCTATCTATCTTTAATAATACTATATAAATTGGGACTCTAATGTTAGATCAATTTACTTCCTTCTGTTAAAACTGGACATATTTCCTAGCAATTAAAGACAGAGGGGCCACAGGAAGAAATGTTTTTGCTTTCTCTTTTTTCTTGCAAACTTTAGATAGAAATGTTTTGTGAATTTCACATAAATATTTTGAAGATTTACACATCACAAATATTTAGTATTTGACTTTTGTTTTCTCAAGTTAAAAGCAATATGATTTTTGCTGCTCTTTTACAGTTAGAACTGTTAAATCATATCCATTAAATGCTCTTCCTTGATTATTTCTAATGTTGAATTTAAGAAAGCATAATAATAATACACTTTACTTTTGATTTTACATTTTCATGAATTAAAGATATTTGGACTCTTCAAGAAATTCATACCTCTTGACAGTTGTGTCCATTTCACCTGCCCTAGTCTTCAAACTTGGATTGATCACTTTTTTATATACTAAACCTTCTGAGGAAAAATCATGCAACTGTGTAAGTTCATTTTTCCTCACATTTATGGTGTACTAAGCTAGGACATCAAGACAGCCTGACATTCCATAGTAAACACCTTATGTTTTACAAAGCAGGAATTCCTGTTCTCTTAAAAGCAATGCATCCTTTTCTACAGAGAAAATTACACTTGCCCAATGAGAATTCACGCTCAACATCTAATTTTCCATGTTCTTACCTCACACTGTACTGACTTCACTCTTTTGTCTCAGATAAAGTAGTGTTTCTCATTCTTCCTTGAAGCTGATTTTTTTCAAGACCCTGCCTCCACTGGTTCTTTTTAGGAGTAAACCTACTCAAATCTAACCTGTTTTAAATAAGACAGAAAAATAAATCTCTCTTACTACATGTGAGTTCCACATAGCTGCAACTAGTCTCTTGATAATGTCACATTCACATTTCACGAATGTGAACATTTCAAGTTATGTCAACATGAACATGGTTCTTGCCCTCATCATCCTTCTAGCTGCTGACCTTGCTTTAATTTTCAGCTTAATATCTGTTCCTGTTACTCTAATCAGGTATTTTCTTTCTGGGTAGCACTACCTTTAAAAACCTATGATCTGTCTTCAGTTCTATCCTACTAGGCACTTGATATAATCAATTCTTATTCATTTTTGTACTTATAGACTACACAGTTTTATTAACTGTTTTGTTGAATTAAGTCTAAAGTAATTGATACAGTAAAAAAAATTATATAAGTAAAATGCTTAATATTAAAAAATTTAAATTAGGATTTGCAAATGGAAACTTTTTTTTTGGTCCAGATTCACCATCACTATTAGCACAAACACTAGTTTTTCAGCCTTGAACAAAAAGTAGATTCTAGATTTTATGGGTAATTGAAATCTGATTGGTCTTTCTTCTCTTTTTCTTGAAAAGGTTTTTCCCACTAGGAATAATCTAAGAATTTAAAAACACATTTTTATAAATTATTTTAAGCTATGATTTTGCCTTTTCATAAATTTGATCATAGTGAAAACCTTATTTTGGAATTGTTCATAAGTGGAAAATTTAATTTCATCTCATTTAAATCAATGTGCCAGTGAATTTATTGCTTGTTTTCTTGTATTCTCTCAAACCACCTTGAGATAGAACCAGCACTATGAAATGAAGAGAGGGAACCTAGACTTTCATCATTGGATTTTTGTTACCTTTTTTTATTCCAATCCAAAAACAGGGTGGAGTATTTAGAAGATTGATAAATTACCATTTTTTGACCAAGTTAGTATGCATTGGGTGGTGAAAACAATCCAATTGTGACAGGAACTAAGAAGTATGTATTAATAGAAGTCTATCTTAAAACATAGCCTGTGGTATTAAACATCTCAATAGCACAGGGCCTTTTGGAGTTGATAGGAAGACCTGACCATTTAGCAGTGATTCCCAGGCCTCAGTACTTTACTTGAATTTTGGTATTACAGACATTTTAAGGATTTCACTTAATTATAGTAAATAATAATGGTAACTGTCATTTCATTGAAGGGGATCAGAAACACAAATAACATAGTAATTGGTGTAATTGCCTTGCTGTATTTTGTTGCTCTGGCTAGGCCTGAGAATATACTGTGATCAACTTTTACAGAATTTAAGATTGCTTACTTTTAAGGACTTTCAGCTCTAAATCCTTTGATATTTTTCTTTTGAAAATAAGTTCCTAGAAGTATCAAAGTTAATTGAGTTTAGCATAGTTTTTGAAGTAATGCAAATAAATATATTTTTCTAATTTTCTGTTTTCTCTTATTTTCAACTTGTTTTAACTGGTTATGTACATTTGCATACAAATACATAGGTATTCACACACACACACACCCCTCTATATGTACCAGAAGTGAGGAGATGGCAGTAAGTCAAGCAGACCACAGAATCCAACAGATATGCACAGTGTTTGATGAGTATGAGAGGTACCCACAGACAGTAACAGGGAGAGACGAAAGTGGAAGCTGAGTATATGACAGACACACAGAATATTTTCATTAAAAATCCTGTTCCAGCTATTCCTCCCCACCCCTTCAAATCCTTACAGTCACTGATACCACTTTTTAAAATATTTTCATAATTTTATCTTATTCAGAATGTCATATAGTTGGAAATACATGATATGTAAGATCAGCTTCTTTGACTTAGTACTAATGCATTTAAGTTTGCACCATGGATTTTTATAGCTACGTAGTTTATTTTTTTCCCCTTAAATATTCTATTGTGTGAATGTACCACCATGTATTTATCCATTAATGTACTGAAGGACATCTTGGTTGTTTTCAGGTTTTGATGATTGTAAATAAAAGTGCAGTAGCATTTATATGCAAGTTTTTGTGTGAACATAAATATTCAGCTCCTTCGAACATATACCAAGAAACTCTAATGCTAGATCATATAAGAATCTGGCTTTGTAAGAAACTTCCAAACTGTTTTCAGAAGAAAATATATGATTTTATATTCCTACAAGCAATGAATGAATGAATATATATTGCTCCATGTCCTTATTAGTGTTGGTTGTTGCTGGCTTATCAAATCTTGGCTTTTTGTTTGTGATTTTTCTTTTATAATATAGTCATTGCCTTTTTATTTGGATTTCCCAGGAGGATAGTCAACCTTATCATTTTTTGGTCTTTTTCAATATCTACACCTTGTCTTTAATTTTGTTTACTTGAGCAATTAGTAATGAACATTTGTTTTATGCACTACACCTGCTAATTATTAAACATGAATGTTGGTTGGTGTTTCAGAGAGGTACAATTAAAAGCTTTCAAGAAACAGTACTTCTGATGTAAGCTTACTACAAGATCTCTGCTGAATTGATCAGTTGAAGAATGGAAAAGCCAATAAAATTCAGTATACCTGTCAAAGGGAAAAAACTATGAATACACCAAAAAAAAAAAAAAAAGCAAAGTTCACAATCATTTCCTCAACAAAAATAGGGAAATATTTCCCTGTTGATGGAGCTATTTCTTGCTATAGTTTTGGATTTAGTTTATGCCATTTTCACATAGGATTTTTGAATCTCTCATAAGTACACTGGATATGTGTTTACTATGTACTATTTTAGGTTGTGAAAGCAGAATTAAGCTGATTTGTAAAATAAAATTTTAATTTGCATGCTTTCAAATGCTCTAGTGCTGTATAAACAGAGGTTATATGTTTGTACATATAACTTAATAGAAATCATCTGAAGGCTTAATAGAAATCATCTGAAGTTCACCAAGGCCCACAGTCATTTTTAATTGAAAGCATTTCTTTAGCACCTTTATTTTCTTTTATAAATGACACTGATTTAAATTAGCTTCTGCTGAGGGATAGTTTGTTTAATATGTAAAAATGGTTGAATTACATAGAAATTATAGATTGTGGAAGTCATCGAGGTGAATTTTATATCACAAAGATATTTCCTTGCAATATATTTACTGGTACTAAATTCAAACTGAAAGACAGAATATGACTTTTTTTTTTATAACAGTTTATTTTTACATCATTTTGTACTTTTTTTTTTTCATCTCAATTGTAATCCCCGCGGGTTTCCCATCACCGAGTCACCCATGTGCCATCACCATAATCCCGTGCACTTCCCTCCTCACCCTCCACCCCCCGTTTTTGATCCCATTCCCCACTCCATACCCTCAAAATATCTCTGGTATGTGGCTGTTCATTATTCTTATTTTCTCTCCTGGTCCATTATACTCCTGCCATGAGCGAAGCCATCCGGTATTTTTCTGTCTCTTTCTGGCTTATCTCACAAAGCATGATCTTTTCCGGCTCCATCCAAGTTGTTGCAAAAGACATGTGTTTCTTTTTTTTTGGTCCATTGTATATATGTACCACATCTTCTTAATCCAGTCATCTGCGTTTGGGCATTTGGGCTGCTTCCATGTTTTTCCAATTGTAAATAAAGCAGCAGTAAACATGGGGGTTCAGTCAGTGTTTTTGTGTCTTTCGGGTAGATACCAGTCTATGATTTCTTTTCAAGGATAAATTTTTTCCTAGCATTTTATTTAAAAAATAATGGAACATATAAAAAAGTTTTAAGAATAAACATCTTTAATGTATTACTTATTCCTGTTCTTAGGTGCATTTTATCTGGTTTTTGAATATATGGACCATGACCTGATGGGACTACTGGAGTCAGGCTTGGTACATTTTAATGAAAATCACATAAAATCCTTTATGAGACAACTCATGGAAGGTCTGGATTACTGTCATAAGAAGAACTTTTTGCATAGAGATATTAAATGTTCAAATATTCTTCTAAATAATAGGTATGAGTTAATGTATATAAAATTAATGTTCTAAACGCTTTTTGTGATTTTGTTGAAGGACTTAAAATTATTTTCATTGTTTAAGCTATTTTAACATATTCAGCAATATGATAGTTTGGGCCCTATCTGAAGTATATTTACTAAAGTTAAATATACTCTAGTTAATTAAGTTCTAGTAATAGTTTATAATACAAAATGATAGTTGATGTTTGTTATTCCTTTAAATAATGTATCTTGTAAGATTATTTCAGCTTTATGTTACCAATAAATTTTAGATTTTAAATGTCATCAAAGTTTTAAAGTAAGTTTCTTTAAAGTATGCTCACACACTTAACATATGTACATCCACAGTCATACATGCATACATATGTGTTGAATTAATTTAAGTATTTTATCAATAATATTAACTGATCTGAACCAACTCTGTTGTAATTGGTATTATTGTTTAAGCATGTCTGGTCCTGATTTTAGTAGAAAGTGTTCTACTCCTTCTAAAAACTGTAAAATTAAATATAAAATTTAAACAATATGACGGTAATTCTTGAACAGTATAGATTGAACAGTATAGATTGAACAATTACCTCATTGATTTACTTGTATGAATAGGATCTTACTAATACTGAAATACTGTTATATTAGTACTGTTATAGACTAGAGATAACAACAGTAAGTATTAGTACCATAGCTAAAATTATCCCCAAAAATACATTTTTTTATTTTGTCTTGTTTGTGAGTTTGTCTGTTTGGCTTTCCCAGCAAGACCTTACTACTGCAGTATGGTCAGAGTTAAAGTTTAAATAAGTTTATTTTTATTCATTCTTGGAATAGAATATATGTGTGAACAATTCAGAGTAGTTAATACTTTTTGTTTATTTTGTCTTTCTTCTACAAGAGGGCAGATAAAGCTTGCAGATTTTGGACTTGCTCGATTGTATAGCTCTGAAGAAAGGTAAGAATACTTTCAAATATGAATATTATTGACACTAGAGACCAGTTTTAGAAGCTGGGCTAAGAATACCTTACTGATACTTGTCTTAAAAAATGTAAAATTTACCATATTGGGTTGATTATTTTGATTAAAGATTTTATGTATTTATCTCAATTTACAAATAATTGATTTTTAATTCTTAGAGGTAAATACAATTTAATTTTAGTCATTTTAAATGTATCTAATTTTTTTCCAAATTCATCCTTAAAACTTCTAACACATCTAAGCATTAAGATGCTTGTGATTTTTGTGTTCAAGATTACATATTGCAAAATACAGAAATATGCTTTTTACGTTAAATATTTCAAATTAGACTTTTTAAAAATTGTTGAATTTACTTTTTTAATTTTTACTACATTTCTTATTTTCTTTGTTTTAAACTCCTAAGAATCTTTTATATAAACAAAGGATTGTGAGGAAGTTCAGTTTGTAGATTGTTTTAAGTTGGTACCTATATATTTCACTTCACTCTTTTTGTGCCCCATAGTAGTGAAATATGTAGAACTAGTAAGAAATGTCAAAATAGAACATTTTTTGTAAAATGGATTTTATGAAATAGCTGTGAAATTAACTGTATTAGCAAATCTCTAGGTTAGCCATTACTTTTCTGTGAGAATTGATTATTTTCAGTTATATTTATGTATACATATAAATCCTGCAATTATTTTATGTAATGAAATATCAGTTGGTATTCTTAGAGATAGGTATTCACTTTTACTGAATCTTTGCTAGTTTCTTAATCTTGCATTACCTTGACATCTTGAAAATTATTTTCATTGCTTAGAATTTAGAGGTTTTTGTATGTTGTATGTAGTTTGTACATGAAACACCTCAATATGGTTTGAATTGTTTTGAACAGGAACATTCTTCTATTCCTACAGTTTTTCTGCTTTTATTTATTTAATCTACTACACTTCTAATTAATTTCTGCTTTTATTTCATCTGCTACACTTCCAATTAATATTTTAAGATAGGGTGTAGTTTGTTCCTGTGTGTGTTTTATTTTCAAACTGTTAATAGAGGTTAAAAACTATTTTTTTTAAAAAAAATTCAAATTGTTAACAGGTTAAAAATTATAATTTTTTTAAAATTATATCACTGTTACTTTTGGACAGTATTTAATTTCTCCCCTCCGATACAGTACTACTGGTAGTTCTCCCACACCATAGCACCAGTGATATACACTACCATAGTCCCTTGTGCTATTTCCTGTCATGTTCTGACCTCTTTCCCTCTCCCTCCCTGCTGTATGTCTTAGATCTATAGTCAGCTTTGAATTTTGTCTTTTTCCTGACCCTTTGTTTGGTTTCTCTATATTCTATATATAAGTGAACGATTCAATATTTATCTTTTGCCTTCTGATTTATTTTGCTTAGCTTAACCCCTTCCAACTCCATCCATATTGACATAAATGGCATGTGTGGTTTTTTTTTTTGATGGCTAGTAGTATCCATGTTGACATAAATGGCATGTGTGGGTTTTTTTTTTTTTGATGGCTGAGTAATATCCATATTGACATAAATGGCAGGTGTGGGGTTTTTTTTGATGGCTGAGTAGTATTCTATATGCCACATCTTCCTGGTCTGTTTTATTTAGGCCATTTGATTTGTTTTCAAACTTAGCTGTTTTAACTACTGAATAAAACATAGGCATGCACGTTTCTTCTTGAATTAATGTTTTTGTGTCCTTTGGGTAGATTCCTAGGAATGAAATCACTGGTAGCTCCATTTTTGGTGTTTTGCTAAACCTCAGCACAGCTTTCCATTCCACCAGCAATGTAGTGGGGCTCCTTTTTCACCATATCCTCACCAGCCTTTGTTGTTTCTAGAAAAGCATACAGTTTTTTAACTGTAAAATTCTGGCTTTCATTTTGCATTTTCAAAAACTGAGACCCAAATATTTTTGGAGTGGCGTTAGCAATCAAAAAATACTTTCAGACAGAATCAAGATTGTATCGTTCAAGATTTACTACTCCCAATTTTCAGTTTTTTATATCATATGCAATAGTTGCTTTTTGTAGGCATTGAAAGCAAAAAAAAAAAAATTGGTACTTAATCTAAAATTTCACTTGAAGTATATTTTTGAATGACTAAATTTTAATCGCTAGTCCTTAAGGAGGGGTTCTGTTTGATAAGGTGGCCTGATTACTTAATCAGTTAATTGAGACTTCTCTGTAGTTAAACCACTCTTTCTTAATACAAGTATGGGTCAGTCATACTTACAAATAAATATCTTCTTGTCTTCATGTTAAGTTTTAGTGCAGATGGACTGCAGCTAAATTACCATTTTCTGTCTCATAGTTTTTTTATGCAGATCCTTGTTCATACTGGAATAACTGTATTCCAGAAAATCTGATTGTAAAGCCAAGTTTTATATATAAAACACCATTTCCCCATTAATTTTTCCTTTTAAATGGAATATTGGGTTTTGACGGAGTGTTAGGGGTGTGGTATGTTCATTGAGCCATGATTCCAATTGGAACCATTGCCCTGATAAATTGATAACGGTAATTTGAACTTACAGCAGTAAGAAATTTAATCATATGACTTTTCATCTTCAGGTAATGTGTACTGAATTTTCTGCTTAATTATATTTGTAAGATAAAAATCTTGATGTTGTATGAGTCTATCCATCAAGGGGTTATGCATTCCATTAAAATGTCTCCTTTTTTTTCAGATTTGAATATTACAATTTCTTAAAGTCAGAGAATTAGACTTAATGAGATGATTAAAAATAAATGGATTATTTCAGTAATTTTAATAAAGTAAATTTTAATTAAAATTTTTAAAAAGTGGATTTCAGTAATTTTAATGAAATACTTAATTTTAAGATGCTGAAGTTTGTCTTTTCCAAATACTGTATTGTCTCAAATTTTCTAAATATTTCTTGAAATAAAGATGTAACAAATGGTTGTTCATTTATGTTTCTTTGTTATTAAAAGCAGAAAGGTAAGACTACCAAAGCAAAACCATCTTAAGTCATCTTAAGTCACTTTGAAGCATTTTCTAAGTAATTTCTGTGACAGAAGTATTAAAGAAGTAATTATTTTGTGCGTGTGTCAAAAGAGCTGATTTAAGCTTATCATTGTAATAGCATCAACTTTATGTCTTTAAATCAATTGATTTTGGATATCACTCTTGGCCTTTGAGGAAAACTGTTTGGAGTTACAGCTAGTAGGTAGGAAATGTGTGTTAAGAGTATGTTAATATGTATCTCTTATATCATATGTGCAACAACAACAAAAAGAACCACTGGGTTAAAATTTAGGGGTAAAATGATTAAACTTGACAAATCATTTTCTTACTTTGCATACCAGCATTTATCTTTGCCCCACTTGGCACTAGGACATGCAGGATTTAAGGAAAGAATATTTGGCCCTTTTTCTTCACTGTCTGCTTTTTTTTTTTTTTTGCTATTTAAGTCCAGTCTTTCCTGAGACTTTTAGCCATAATGAATTTATTTCCCTTTTGAGTTTTTCTGTCCTTTCAAATCGGAGTATTGTTTTCTTCCGTGTGACTGTCAGATATGAGAAGATAGATGCTTTTTATATAAATTGAAATTAATTTAATTTTCTAAGGGTAAACTATAATGTAGCACACATACTTGTTTAAAGCAATGGACATGAAACCCCAGCAGAACTAAATAAAATTAAGTAATGTGGTTATAGTCATGTTACCAGTTGTGGAATTTTGGGCAAGTGACATAATTTCTCTCTACATCTCATTATTCTCAACTTTAAGATGAAGGATTTAAACATCTCTAAATTCCTTATGTATAGGTTGTTGAACAACATCTTTTATGGTTCTAAAAATTACCGTCAAAATAAATTTAAAAAAATTTTCGAGGGCATTATCGCCATCTAGTGGCTTTTCATAAAATTTCCAGTTAACAAAAAACTAAATTTTTCCAGTACTAGGTATTGGGAGGGGAGAATATTACCTTTTGCTACTACTTGTAAAAAGGCAAGATGAAATTGTATTTAGAATGAAAATTACCTCCTTAACTCTGATCTTACTACTTGTATTACTGTCTTTTTATGTTCAGTTTGAATTTAAAAAAGCATTTAAAAAACATTGTATTTTTTAAAAATTGTATTTTAAACTTTGGTGTTTAATATTCTTTAAAACACAAGGCACATTTGTAGTAACTGCTTGGAGTAATTTACATATAAAATAAGAGGGACAATTTAATTTTTGTAGTGAACAGTGTTTCACCTCCTCATGTGGAGAGAATTCCAGCCATTCTGTTAAATGCTGAAAGCTTAGTAAGCCAAAATTCCGTTTTATATTTCTAATCTTCTCTACTGGATATTTCCACTTGAATGATCCTGTTATCTTAAATTAGGTGAACCTATATTTCACATTCCCCAGGGGAAAAATCTGTTTGTTTTTCTTCCTATTTCAGTTAAAGATACTCAGTCACTTATATACAGATATGTTTCGTATAGGCTACTGAAAATAGAATTTCATTGTTTTTTCCTTCCATTCTTGTCAGTTGCCATTCCTGTCTCCCCCTCCCCATACCCCTAAGGTGGAATGTTGAAATATTTGCAATCTCTTAAGTTAACTGAGCTCTTGCATATCGTTGTTATTCTACCATAAGTTGTTTCCTTTTGTATGAAGTTGTATCTCAGCCTGACAAATTTGCTTGTTTCCCTTCAATATGCTTTTTGGTCACCATTTCCTTTGAAATCTGTCCATATTTTGCAGGTTAAATTAGTACATCTTCCTTATTCATTATTTTATACAGCCTACCGTAAGTTGTTTCCTTTTGTATGAAGTTGTATCTCAGCCTGACAAATTTGCTTGTTTCCCTTCAATATGCTTTTTTGGTCACTATTTCCTTTGAAATCTGTCCATATTTTTCAGGTTAAATTAGTACATATTCCTTATTCATTATTTTATATAGCACTTAGAACATATTATTATAATTTATATCTGTGGCCACTAGACCTTAAAACTCTTGAGTAGTTGTAGCCATGGTTGGTTGATTGGTTTATGAAACCACTTGTCAGTGCTTAACTCAAGAGTTTTTGTATTTGTTGTTTATAGAGAAAGAAACAAATATAACAAACAGCATACACCTTATTATATGGGTAGTATAGATAGATATCATAGTTTTAGGAACATTTTAAAGACTAGAGTTAGGAAAATTTAGAAAATGTAAATGTATTTCCAAGATCACACAGGTAGTAAGTGATAGAGCTAAAATTTAACTTGGATCTTTTGATAGAAAGGATATTTATTTTCATTACACTGAAGTGTTTCCTGGTAAGATTTTGGATTCAATCTTGATTTCTCAGGTAGAGAACTATTGGGGCCTCTGTAGTTTGCTTTAGGGACATTTGTTTAGAATTCTGTTGTAGTCTACTGAATTTTACTGCCTCTTACCTTTCAAATACCGTGTTTTATTTTTGCCAACAAAGTATGTTCACTTCTTCCAGCATACTAGCAAGATGTGTGTAGTTCCATTTCAGAATCTTTCTTAAAGTCCTTAAAAAGTGAATGAGGGCCCTCCCTGGTGGCGCAGCAGGTTAAAGCACAGCACTGAAAAGCTAAAGCCATTTCTGCATGAGTTCAATTCCCGCCTGCCCCAGAGGAGACTACATGGCGTGGCAGACCTCTCCTGACCCACCTGCTGCTTCCCTCAGCAGTGTACTTCGTTGCTCTGCCTGTTCCGCTCCCCACTCTGTCCCTGGTGAAGCCTCTCGCCACCCCTGCGCCTCTGGCCTATACCCTAGTTCTCTATGCATAAATAAATCTTAAAAAAAAAAAAAGTGAATGAGAAGTCTATAAATTAGAAATCCTTTTATAGCATCATGTTTAACATTACCTGAGACTTCTCATGAAAATCTTATTGTTTAAAATCTGATAACTTTACATTTTAATGATAATTTTACATTTTATATACAGTTAACCACTTTAGCAATTAAAAAATGTAAATGAAGAAATGCTATTTTTTTTAGGTGATACTTCCTAGTAGACAAAGAAATAGTGTTTGTTTTCTTCAAATGTTAATGATCAAGATGTTCAGTAGATACTTAAATTCAGAATATTTAATGTTGAAACCATTATTTCTGGATCTTTACAAAGTTTAGTCTCTAACCATCCAAAAATAACAACTTAGTGGAGTTGCTGTTTTGTTTTTCTAATTAAATGGCAGTGGTTGTGTAGGTGTATTTGTTGTGCAGAATATGGAGTACAGTATTGTTTGGAATTTTACATTAACTAGGGATAAATTGAATTGCTCATTTATATTTTTAGATTTTGTCCCATGGAAGAAAATCAGTTTTTCTCCTTATGGTTGCAAAGGACCTTCTTTAAGATGTTGTCAATAAGTAACCTAGCTTAGTAGGCCAAGTATACTGTTCATTTTAAGTTGTTTCTTTGTAGCAATGTTAATGCAGGAATGTCAAATTAATTTTTCTTGGAAAATTAGAAAGAAGAAAAAAGTATAAATAAAAATAGAGAGAAGGGGGGAAAGATATGAGAACAAAGATTGTGTTATTGTCATATAGTAGTGGCATAAAAGCTTACTACATGCCAGACACTAATCTAGGCAACGCCCATGGTTTACATATTAGATATATAGCTAGCTTTAGAAGATAGCCCATGTCCCTGGTTTCATTTACCTGGTAATGAGAGAAAAGATAAACAGTGCACCTCTGGAGTAGAGGAGAGAATTAAAAATACCAAATGTTACAAAGCAAACAAGATAGTGCTATAGAGTCACTCTGAGTGTTGGGATAGCAGCCCTTGTAATTTAAGCTAAGAGTACTTTGAGGAAGTAAAACTGAGCCTAGACCTGGATGATGAGAAAGAAATAGCTTAGAAAATGTAGGCCCAGGTATGGACCATTCAAAGTAGAGGAGCACAGCAACAGAAAGCCCTGGGAATAGACTTAGAGCATTTAAGGACTAAAAAGTTGCCCAGTGTATGAAATAGGTAAAATGCTTGAGATTATGATCTTGTCAGTTGAGGTTATTTGAATTTTACTTAATTGTGGTGGGAAATGACTGGATAATTTAGCCAAGTAAGGGGTATGATCTAGGCCTTTTTTTTCCCCTTAAAAAAACTTGAAGTGAGGGAGACAGGGCAGGAATGGAGATAAGGAAACTAGTTAAGGTGTTGCATTAGTAGCAGTAGGAAAATATTGGGAATGTATAATTGACAGAAGTTGTTAATGAGATCTGAAGGAAAGAAGAATTGAGGATGACTCCTGGACTTTGCATTCAGAATATCTAAGCATTAAAAAGATCCCAGAATTATTTTGTTTGTTTGGTAGATGTCTCTAGTAGATTCTGAAGAAGACATGGCATTTTGTATATAACAATTTAGTTAGCTGAAGGCATTTCCATTTATGTGATTCTTTTTTCATTTCCTACAACAAAATTAGCAACTCTGGTTAATGAATTTTAACTGGGGTTATTCAGTAAAAAGGACCTTGGAGCATCTATTTTGCCTTGTCTTGGAAGTACAGAACTTGAACGAGAGAAGTAGACCATTTCAAGTTTAAAAGGGGTTAAGTAAAAGGTGAGCATATGTATGTGTATATATATTAATATATACAACTAAAATTATTTTTGGTGAGGTAACATTTAATTACTTTAAATAATTTATTATTTAGGGTATATATTCACATTCTACAAATGTATGTTGTTACACTATACCCTTGAGTGTAGTTATTATACTATGCACTTGAACATTAATAATTCTCCACCATTGACAGTGAGCCTCTTCTCACCTTTGCTTCCATCCCTGCACTCTCATTTTTGGTTAGCTTTAGGTCTGCAATCAGATATCAAGAGTTTGTTTTGGTCTGTTCCTTTGCTTTTTTTATGTTCCACCTATGAGTGAAATCACCCTGTATGTGTCTTTCTCCTTCAGACTTATTTTGCTTGGCATAATCCTTTCCAATTCCATCCATGTTATTACTATTGTCAAAATTTCATTTTATACTAACAAGTGGGTATATATATATATATATATATATATATATATATATATATACACATATATATATATTAAAGATTTATTTATTTGTACATACTGGGATATAGGCCAGAGGCTGAGGGGAGGCGAGAGGCTTCACCAGAGGCAGATGGATGAAGTACACTGCTGAGGGGAGCAGCGGGCAGGTCAGGAGAGGTCTACCGCACCATGTGGTCACCTCCTGGGCAGGTGGTAATCGAACTCATGCGGAAGTGGCTTTAGCTTCTCAGTGCAATGCTTTAACCTGCTGCGCCACCAGGGAGGGCCAAGTGGGTATATTTTTAAGGGTGATTAAGTCTTGCTGAATTAGAGTATCTGGAGTTCGAAAGAGTTCTTATTATGTAAATATAAATAATGCTTGACCTAATTTGCTACACATTTTAGACTGTCCTTCTTATTTTCAAAGATTGCTTACCCTTTTTCCTGGCTTACGCACAATATTGTTATAGTTCTGTTTTGTGAGAATAATCATTATACCCAGATAGATAGCATATTAGAGTGAATATTTAAGTTAATTGGAGAAATTTGGCTGGATGGGTCAGAACAGATCAGGTGTTAAGGTCTTATGCTACCTGGAACTTCAGAAGTATAGTTAACAAGAGGAAATTGCTTCATAATTTACTTGTTCCTTTTCTTTTGCCCCGAAACTGGCCCAGGTTCAAACAAACCTTAGGTGAACACAGCCTTCCAAGGGAATTTTCTGTGATATGTCCCTTAAATCCATGTGATTTGGAGGATATTCAGAAAAAAAGACTTATCAGTTAATCCCTTTATAAGTTATGTAAAAGAAAAATAGTACTGAGCAATCAAAACACTTTTCTTTGATCAAAACAACTGTCTTTAGTTTTTTATATTATAGGGATTTTTCAGTTACTCATGTTCTCAGGTGTAATTTATGATGTCATTCACTAGTTATGGTGGCATGTATATAATTTGTAGGCAAATGAAAGTGGCTTTAGTTAGGATTGGAAAATTGGAATAGTAAAAATATATTTCGTGGGAAAATCTCTTTATTCTAAAAGATGCTAACTAAAGAGTTCCTTCTGTGTTTTTTAGTCGGCCATATACTAACAAGGTCATCACACTATGGTACCGCCCTCCTGAACTGCTGTTGGGAGAAGAACGATATACACCAGCTATTGATGTGTGGAGCTGTGGGTAAGATAGACATATTGGTTTAATTTATTTGAAAGTTTTAGTACTAAGTTGTATGATTTGGTAATGATTTTTTTTTTTTTTCAGATGTATCCTTGGTGAACTCTTCACTAAAAAACCTATATTCCAAGCAAACCAGGAACTTGCACAGCTAGAATTAATAAGGTAAGCTCATTATTGTAATATTTTGGGGGGTGGGAGATGGATGTGACTGTGTATGTAGTCATACTCTAAGAAGTTTGAACCTTACAAATTTGTATTTTCAGGAGGAAAATAGCACATTTCTCTTAATGACTGTTAAATAAAAGAGAAACTAGAATATAGTTTTGATATTTGCTATAGTAAAGATAAAGTCTATTATGATCATATCATTAGAGAGTTGAGGCTTAAAATGTAATGCTGAGAAAGAACAGTAGATAGGAGGAAGGTGAGAATGAATGGTAGATAATTTTTTTTAATGGATGGCAGGATGGAAGAATTAAAGTTTGGGACTGTTGTGAAAAAATGGCACTTACATACATATGTATACAGGAGTATGTGCATATACCCACCGGTTTAGGTCTTCATTATTTACAGTCTGTCACAGGATGTAGGTAATAAGGAATTATTCATAGTAAGTAACCTCCTCTTCACTCCCTATCTTAAAAAAAATTTTAAAAGAGCTTTGGTTTTCATATATTACAATTTTACTTCACAACTTAGAAAATTTACTTGAAATTTAAAAATATGGATAACTTTTTAGGGATGATATTGCTATGAGTCACAAATTTTTATTTTAATATTCTGTGAACCTTCCCTTCAGCATACTTACTGGTTTCATTGATGTTCTCCATTCTTTCTGTAAATAATACTAGCGTGATACTACTAGATTGCTGAATGTTTGCAGCTAGTGAACTACCACTCTATTAACACCATCTGAAAAGTACAATGACCCAAGATGTAGTTTTTGACAGTTTTTATACTGACTTTCTAACAGTGTACATATGTTGTTTAAGTTAGAGTAAATGCTTTGAAAAGACTTAACAGAAGTTGCCATCAAATGGATTAGCACTGATCAAATTAGGAAAAAAAGGGCACAAAAATTTAGAAGAATTTAGCACTCAAACTGCTTGATGATCATCAAGCAGTTATGGTTTGTGCAAGAAAGCTAAAGCAGAATTGGATTTATTGAATCCTCTTTCAAAAAAATCTTTGATCCTATGTCTGAAGATTGGAGAATTAATGTGCACTTCTAGATTTTTCAATTAAAATAAATGTTTAAATTATGCATTTGTGTATTTTTTTTTTGCATTTGTGTATTTTTTAATGATTCTCTTAACTCATTTTTTTTTCTGTTAACCATCTATTCTCTTAGATATGAGGACTTCTATCATTGATAAGTTAGCATGTACTTAGTTTATACATGATGCAAGCATTGTGAAGGATTTCGCCTAAGTTTCTTCAGCTAAGCTTCATAACAACCCTTTGTTTAATTGAAAAAACTCAACCTTAGAGAAGTGAAGAATTTGTCCATGGTGATATAATTAACAAGTAGCAAAGCTGAGATTTAAGCTGGACACTTGTAACCGAGTGTATAAACTTAACCAGTTTTCTGTGTTATATAGGGTATAAAAACTTCATGAAACTTTTTGCAAAATCACTATGACACAAGTACCAATAGTTAACAGAGACAGAATGAAAAATCCATAGAAAATTAATCCAGAAGTTCTAAAGAGATTAGCCAATAATATCGAACTTTTTATTAGCATAATTAACTTAGAGTCAAGTAGAGTTTATAAAAGAATATGATGATATTTCATTTGTACAAAATCTATTAATCATTTTAAAGGAGTAAAATACGTATCTGAATAGATATTGAATAGGCATTTGCTAGAAATAGTAACTCCTAAGTGTAGAGGAGTACTTCTTAAACATGATAAAAATGTTTATTACAAACTAAAGCCTGAATAATATTTAGTGGTAAAATACTGAAGAAGTAGTCAGTGAAAGAATTGTCCTGTATTTAATGAGTGTTTAGAACTGACCAGTTACCTAGTACTATAGAAAAGTTAACCTCTTGGTATAGATAGTGACAATACTGTCATAATTTGTATGTAATAACATTGTAGACATGCAACATGTAAAGCAATCACCTGAAGAAACCTTAAATAAAAGGTTTGTAAAATGACATGTTGAGGATATTTACATAGATGTGTTTATATATGTTTGTACATACATGTGTATATATGTATGTATATAAATATTTAATAAGCTAACATAATTTAATGCAGGTATACTAAAAGCAATAGCTTTTAAGAAATGTCTGTTATTAATAAGCTGTTAGAAAGATTAGTGGGAGAAAAGACAAAACTACTACCCTGAATACCCCCAGGATATTGAAAACTATAACATCCCACATAAAATTATAAAGAAATTTTGAGTGAGAATGGAGAGCCATATCTTGTTTTTGACTACAAAGCTTAAATTTGTTAATAAGTATAATTTTATTAATGATAATTGAAGCAGTGATTTAAAAAGAAAAATTTGGCATATTATACCTGCTAAAAAGCAAAATAGTAGTAACTAAGACCATTTTGTGTTGGTACAAGATATATAGATGAGTTATCTGGGGGTTACAGTGGAAGTCCGTAAATCAGATATAATACAGAAGACATTTCAAGTCAGGGAGATTAACTGAATAGTATTTATTGATTGTTGGTTGTATGCCAGAATGGGGAAGATTCCCATTGTATCCTCGGCACTTAGTAACCAACACACAACTTTACTACTACCTTCTAGTTGAGGGAGATAGACAAAATGAAAAAGTTAATAAAATATATCAAAAGGTGACAGTGTTGGGGATAGAAAATGACAAAGAGGTATTGTATGTAAAATTAGAGTACATATCTCCCATAAAATAACATTTGAGCAGAAATTGAGTGAAATGAGGGAACAGCAAGTTAATTAGAAAAAAAAGAAAGCTCATTCCGTCTATTTATTGGTTACTGTTATTAAAGGTAATGGTAACTCTACAGATACAGTTTTACAACACTGTCCCATGAAAAGGGCAGTTTTATAGAAGATTCTATTCCTTTGACTTAAAGCATGCTAAAATGCTGGTAGTTTTCCCATCATTGATTTTATTCCATCAGTAGTGCAAAACCAGCATATTCAAAATGGCAAATAATGTCATAGTAACAATCTTTGACCAACGAGACCTCTGAAAGACCCAGGGGGACATTAGACATTCAGGGGCCTCTGGATCCCACTTTGAGAACCGCTACTATGTAACAGTTTTACAAATGAATTATTAATAAGAATATCTAAATTCATAAGCCTTAAAGTAATAGAACTTAGCAAATAATAGTAATAGTAATAATACTATTAATGTTAATCGTACCTATTAAACCTAGGTTGTGGTCGTCTTTTGATTATAATAATAAGTAGAGGTTTTTTATTTTCCTTATTATCAACTGTATAAAAAATATAAAGCTACCAGATGGGATACACAGTAGATAGATAAATAGATCAGAATGGATCCTCAAAGTAGACCTTAGGTAACTTAAGGTAGGGTATCATGCATTTGAAGACATGCCAGAGTAGATAGCTTAGATAATTGTGAAATTAGGGTTATCATGCATTTCAACACATCGCCAATAAATGATTTTGGAATTGCTGGCTGGCCATCAGGCACACATTTTGCTAATTCACAGTTACCCATTGCTAAAATGTCCCAAGTCTCTGATAACTTTCTTCCTTGCTTTGATATGTCTGTTCTTTCCTAAATGCTGCTATCAATTACATATTATATAATAAAATAATTGAAAGTCTTTAACTATGTCATAATGAAACTGATTTTTTAATGTAAAGTTAAGCACACAGTAGCTCACTTGACTTCGCACCTTCTAAAGTAAAATTAATCTCCATTTTACAAAAGAAGAAACAGATTCTTAAGCAGTTTGACAAGTATTACATGGACAGCATTCAGTTAAAATTTGTTTCCAAAGTTTCTTCATTATACCTAGACATACCACCTCAACCACTGTATTTGTAAGGCCCTACTATTTTTTTAAGATTTATTTATTTATGCATACAGAACTGGGGTACAGGCCAGAGGTGCAGGGGTGATAAGAGGAATCACCAGAGACAGAGTGGGGAGCAGAACAGGTAGATCTACTGAAATACTCTGTTGAGGGGAGCAGTGAGACAGAAGAGATCTGTTGCGCCACATGTGGGTTATCTCCCTGGCAAGGGTCCGAATTCATGCCACAGTGGTTGGTTATAGCTTGATAGTGCTGAGACTTAATCCCTGTACCAACAGGCAGGCTTTTAGATCAACCTCTCTGACCCCTAAATTCTCTGACCCCTAAATTCCTGATTTTCAGTCTTTCTCCCAAATATTTAAATTCTGCTACTTAATGCCTTTCCATGTATACTCATTTTTGCCACTGGCATACTTCTTTTATTTCCTTTCCCATTTATCTGTTATTTCTTACCCTTGTAGTTATAGCCAAAATTTTGCACCCTTTCTTAACTTGAATAGGTTCTTTATTTCCTCAGTTGAAAATATTCTTCATTTTCTTTATTCCAATAATAGTCTGTAAAAATATATACTCATTCACTGGGATTAATTATGTTTATGTGGTTCCTTGGAGAAGTATATAAAAGTAAGGAGTGTGATTCCTCAACTGTAATTCAATAAGAGAAATCAATAAGTAACAAAAACAGCTAAAATAAAAAGCACGATGAAAGTATCAAAAAAAAGAAAGTCAGCAAGTAACAGTAGTCGCCAACTATTCAATACAGATTTATACTTAAGATTTAATGAGCTCAAGAATTGTTAACCACTTTCATCTATGTATTACCAAAATCCATTCTTAACAAATTACCATTAACAAGGTTTTACTAGTACAAAAATAATGAGGATTTTGCTTTAGGTAAGCAGAGAGTAGTAGAGGGGTTAAAATTTCTAAATACCTCATAAGCAGTGATGCTACTTAAACTGAAGAATTTTTTTGTATTTCAAAAAGGTTTCTCTCAGTTTCTTCCTGTTGATTGAATTTTGCAATAGAATGTATAGTTGCCTTCCTGAGTGTAGGAAATCTCATTTCTACTTTTTCGCAGACTGCCTTATATTCATTAGAAGAGTTAAAGAGGATACCTGTAAAATCAGAGACAGGCGTATACTAAACTTGTTCCTTAATTTATTGATATATATATATATATATATATATATATATATATATATATATATATATATATTTGGTTCTACTGAAAAATAAATTGATTTCTTAAAACAATTAAGTTTGGATAACTAAAATTTCAATGAAACCTATGTTGTGTAAGGATGTCAACTTCTGTATATTTAAAAATAGGTGATAATTCTGTATAGCAGTTACTGATATTCTTCTTCTATGTAATTAATAGTGATGTACTTCTTTTTGTTTGTTGTTTAGCCGTATATGTGGGAGTCCATGTCCTGCAGTGTGGCCTGATGTAATCAAATTACCATATTTCAACACCATGAAACCAAAGAAGCAATATCGTCGAAAGTTACGAGAAGAATTTGTTTTGTAAGAAGCAGATGCTTAAACATTCATATTGTATTGAATTTTTTTTATTTTTAAAGTTATTTATTCTGAAATCTTAAATATCATTCTGTCTTGTGTTGATCTAAGGGAGAGCTGTCATACTTCTCTCGCTATTTATTTGAATTTCCCTTGCTATATGACAATTATCATTTCAGTATTATGGATGATGAATTGGGGTTTTATGTTTGATTTTATACTTATATGAAAAGACTCTAATAATACAATTTAAATTTTAATGTAGCAGCTTTCAGATTACTTGAACTTAGGTTTTTACTTTGCTTATAGGAAACTGTTTATTTAGGTCTTAGTTTATGTTACCATAGCAAACTGCCCATAAAATATATTCTTGTTTGCCAGATTTCAAATTATGTAGAATAGGTACAAAATTAAATAAAAAGAAATATTTTTCAATTTTTAAAATTTATTAAAAAAAAATTGGAAATAAGTTCCTAAACAGAGAACTTATGTCAAAGAACATGTATGACTTTGTAATCCTCTCATGCCAGTATTCCTGCAGCTGCACTAGACTTATTTGATTACATGCTCGCCTTGGATCCTAGTAAGCGCTGCACTGCAGAACAAGCTCTTCAGTGTGAGTTCCTACGAGATGTGGAACCCTCAAAAATGCCTCCACCAGAGTAAGTAACTTTTTTATTATATTAGAACCCATATATGAAGAATCTTGATAATTTAATGACATCTGTATATAGTAATCATTAACTATTCCAGGATTTAGTTTAAAGAAGTAGATAAGTTAAAAAATAGAATAACAGTAATACATATATTTTGCAAAACTAGAATGTAGACTCTTGCTTAATATTCACTAATGATAGGATTAGCAAAAGTAGCCTTCTAGTACTACTACCATTATTACTGCTTATGTTACTAATAGTTGATTTAACCAAAATTTTGAGTGCTATGTGAAACATATTTTTGTTGATCTTTATATGGTGGTTATTAAAGTGATCATCATTTTATAGAGAAGGAAGCAGGCTCAGAGAGGTTAAGAAACTTGCCCAAGAATACAAATCTAATAAAGCCAGCTCTCAAATTCAAGTTAGACCAGTAAGAAAGAGAAGTTTTGAAATGCTCCTTGGCATACTATAATATAATAAAATAAAATTTTTATCACTGAAGAAAAATAAATATTTGATGGGATGTAATTGCATGGAATTTGGGCATCAGGAAACCTGGATTCTTAAACCTACACTTCTTTCTGACTTCTGTAATTATTCTCTAGGACTGATTTGGGAAAGGGGAGGGGGCCAAGAAATCCATTTGTTTCTCCTCTTTGTAGGAGCTAGAAACTTCACAGGATTTTTTATTAATTTAGAAAATGATGAGTATTGTAAAATCAAACCTATTCCTATAATGTTTTCATATTAATAAGCATTTATGAATGAACAGCACATGGGCTTTGGAGTTCAAATCCTGGCTCTTCCACTTATCTGAGGAGATTGGACTTACATTGTCTATTAATTAAGTTTTTATTGAACTGTATTTGAATAGTTCTTGAGATGATTTGAAAGGCAATAAGAACCTTCCACTCACATGTTGAGTTAACTCCATATTTTATTTTTATTTTTGCTTATGAGTATGTATCAACAGTCTTGAAACTTTGGCTCTAGTACCATTCAGTAATTTTTAAAAACATTTTGTTTTGGAAAGATTTCATTCTGCAGGATGAATAGTATAAGTTTCATATCAACTTCACCAAGAATCACCAGTTATGAATATTTAAGACACATTTGCTTTATCACTTTGAATGAACTATTTGTCTTGAACAATTTGAGTATTATTTTATAGAAATGAAACTTCAGGCTTATAAATAATTCACCTGTATTATAAGAAGTAAGACATTAGTCTCTATAACTATAGTACCACTATAAAGCATGAGAAATTTAACTTTTTAATAGCTAATAACCCATATTCACAGTTCTTCAGTTGTCCCAAGAATTTCTGATACATGCTTTTTTAAATGAAGTTCACACATTTCATTCAGTTGTCATGTCTGTTTTATCATTTTTTGGGGAGGATTTCTGATATTTTTGAAGAACCTAGCCTACCTGTTTTGTTAAAATGGTCTACAATCTGAATTTGATAGCTTTTTTCCAGTAAGAATTAGATTAACATTTTTTTTTTGGCAAGACTACTTACTACCTAAGTAATAATGTGCGCTTTCAGCTGTATCATAGCCAAAGGAATATGTCATTTTCTTTCCATTATTGGTAATAATAAGTTACCATCTCTCATTTAAAGTGGTCCATTTGAAATATTCTAATAAAGCTACTGTGTTGTTGGAAAAGCCATGATGTATTTTTTTGTTTTTCAAGCAAAAATTCATGCTGACTTCTGACAACCTATTATCAAGCCACTCTTTCCGTTGATAACCAACTTTTTTAAGTGAAGGATTCAAGTAGTTACAAAAGATGTAATTTTCAATGTGCCATAAATGTTGACATTTTAAAAAGGAGCAGTTATCTCACTCTTACGTCTCTTAGAGTAAAAATAACTTTAGCATTCCCCCAACATTCACTAGAAAATGTAAAAACAAACTCTTAAACTGGACACTGTACTGTTGTACCTTGAACTTACATTGCTTCATAGTATTTTATTGTAACATGTATTTATACTTAAAAATATTTTATTGATTACTCTGTGTGAAAACACACTATAAAATACAAACTTACTTTAAAAAATAGCCTTCTCACTGTAAAGCTCTTTTCTCTTGATGAGTTTGTCATTGCAAACATTTGTAGTACAAATTTCAACTTAAAAAGAAAAATTGGGAAGTTTTATTGAAAATACAACTTAATGAAAAAAAAAAACTGAAGATTTTTTTCCCCCCTTAATTTTGCATCTCTGCTGGCTATTATTACTTATTCCATAGTGAGAAATAGTTCCACATGAATTATAATTTAATTTTATAAATTCTCTTGTAAATAAGCACTTAACTAGAAAAGTCATCAGTTATTTTAATGACCTCTTAAATGTCAATTTAAGATTCCTTCTCTTTAGTTTTCTTGACAGTAAAGAATTGGAAACTACATAGCTTACCAACAGATTTCTTACCTGGTCATTAAATCACTTTAACTTTTATCAGAACATAACCATTTTTTCATTAAAAATAAAGATGCTTTGAGTGGTATACGAAACATACCTTATCAAGAAATCTATAAGCTAAAAATTATAGCTTATTGAATATGCTGCTAGATCAGAAATTAGAATGGTATTGATCTAATATTTAAATAAAAGGTTAAATAACAAGGTCTTATTTTATAATAATGTAATGGGTAATTGAAATTATAAATTATATGGTACAGACTGTGTATTTGTATTCAGATCTTGTGATTAGGCTTTTTGTAATAAAGTGAAGGGTGGCTATAAAAATATTAAAATAGCTTTATTAATTGTATTAGATAGTGTAACTTTCCAGGTTTATTTAATCGAAAGAAAAAGGTGGTATTGCTAGCAATTAAAGTAGATTGACAGCTGGTTTATATACATTTTTTCTAAGCAGCAAATAAAAAGCATTAGACAGATAAACTAGATCAACTTTAATTGATAGTCATGATATTTAATAAAATATCAAATATCAAGTACCTTATTAAATTTTTACAAATGATACCAGCCATGATTATATTACCAACTATTTGAGAAGTACTGTTCATCACATGTTAGCAAATACTATCTACACCAGTAAGGTAGATTATACTGTTTTAATTTCATTTTTAAACATAAGGAAACTGAGGCACTGAGGTCAAGTTACTTGCCTAGTGAGACATAGAAAGTGGCTGAGCCAGTATTTGAACCTTTTGGAAGCACACAAAGATTTGATTATCCCAGAAAACATTTCTGGAGTGTTTTGTTGGGTAATGCTTTTCTTTCCTAGAAATGAGTATTGAGATCATTTGTTCATTTGTGAAGAATCTCTTATCACTTATAAATCACTTATAAATCATGGGAGGGAACAAAAACTCTCTTTTTAATTATTTCTTCATTTTACTCTCATAGGACTTCCCCACAAGAGTAATGCACTCTCTGAATATCAAGATGAAAGTGGCAAAATCATTCTAATTAACCCCACTCTGCAGTAGCAGTATCTGGTTTCAGAATATCCCAACGATAGGCAAAGACTACACATAGAATACATACACACAGAGAAAAAGAACGTCTTTGGCGGGTTTATAATGCCTGAAAGCTTCCCGATATCAATATTTCAAATTGTCCCTTTGTTTGTTACTCCAGGCGGTTTTTACACGCTGAGGCAATGCACCATAGTAAGATGGCTGAGAGGTATGCCTTTGTTTTGTTTTTGGACCTCAGGTGCATAGACTTGGTTTAATCATAATTCTTGTGTCACTCATCATTGGTCCATGCATGGCTCTCTTTTTCTTTTAGTTATTTACTTAATTTAGTTATTTTTAAATAATGTGAATAAGCAGCCATGAATCTACCAGATAAAAGCTAGAACCTTGAAAATAATCTTTTAATCATATCATACCCTCTACCCTTCAACCCCCACGACCTATCTCCTTGCCTTCCTCCACCTGAGGTGACCATCATCCCTGTTTTCTTTTATATATACTTTTTGTTGCCATCTATATGTATTCATAAAAAGTTAAAATTTTAAATTTTAGTTGTTTTTATTTTATAAAGGGTGTCATGCTGTTTGTAATCTTTTGGAAATGAGCTTTTTTATACTTATATTGCTAAGATTTGACCATAATTGTTGCATATGCCTTTATTTTATAACATGAGAGTAAGGGTAAATGTGGAAGAAGAGGTATAAAAAGCACTTGCTGAATATGCAGGTCATTTTAAAAGATTGAGAACATAAAGGATATGGCATTCTTTAAGACAATTCCAGGTGTATTCCCTGGTATCCCTAGTTGTAAACATATCCATGTTAAAAACTGTAGGTATAGCACCAGGTTGGGGCTGCTTAAGGGAATTTATAGATATTCTGGGCAAGTTTATTAACCTTTCCAAGCCTCAATTTTCTTATCTTTAAAATAGATATAATAGTAACATCCAATTGGATTTTTTATTAGGGTAAAAAGAAAACATTTATAATCAGATAGTAGTATCTTTCTTTAAACAAAAATTACTCTGCAGTATTCAGTTTCATGAAATTAAAGTTGAATTGCTTCAGAATGGTTGTAATTTTGATAGTTGCTAGTTTTTCAGAACTCTATGATAATGAGTAATGAACCTGGATTACCTATTTTTGAAACTCCTCTGTAACGTTAGTTTAATTCTACCACGTTTGATTTTAGAAACGAGGATATTCAGAAATAAAAGGCTTTTACCAGGAAGCTTTTCACAATTATTATGTCCTAGTTTTTACTACATTTTAATTCTCTGATCAGTTTCTGCAAATAGCTTTTTCTTTTTTGCCTTCTTTTTATGTCCTGTTCAATGTATGATGTATTGTGATAAGAATTGACTTTAAAAGATGGCACCAAGGATAATAGTAACCTACTTTTTATAAACTCACATTCTTCATAGTTCTAATCATTATTCTTTGAGTGTTCAGTGTACAGTTAATGTATAAAAGGTGAAGCTCTGGCGGATGTGGGTATCAAGAATGATTTTTTTATTGGAGGATTTTACAAAACCTATGTATTAAGTATTCAGGAACGCATTGCTCGGGCCAATGGGTGACAGCTTTGGTGAATGTAGTATCTGTTAGCCTTTTTTTGTTGTTGTTAAGAAATGCCATTCAGACTACTTAATGTTTTACCCCCAGCCTTCCTTTATGGCAAGATTGTCATGAATTATGGAGTAAAAAGCGAAGACGACAAAAGCAGATGGGCATGACTGATGATGGTTCCACAATTAAAGCTCCCAGAAAAGACTTGTCTCTGGGCTTAGATGACAGCAGAACCAGCACACCTCAGGGTGCACTGCCATCTTCACAACTGAAAACTCAGGGCAACTCGAATGTAGCACCTGGTTAGTAATGCTTCCATGTCTCAATCTCCTTCACATTTGTGGCTAGTGTTGATGTTCTTGTGTTAAAACATCTTGTAGCTAAAAGGTGAATACTAAGGCTTATGCACTGAGTTTGATTATTTCCTTTTTATTCACTTGTGCCAGAACAGACATTTCACTGATACTGACACCACAGTTTTAAGCAAGCAGTTGCAAGCGAAGATTAACGTGAGAAAAGAACACAGCATTACATTTGATCAGCTATTTATTGGTCATATTACTGAGGTTTTATTATCTCTCTAGGGCAGGAGTCAATAGATCTTTTATTGAGACTTTTTTCAGTGAGATAGTATCCACTATCTAGATTCTCATAGAGTAAGAAGAAACATGGAAAAGACAGCCAAAAATCATAGTCAGACTTATTTCATATTTCTTGTAAAGGCCTCAGATCATTCTTTTTTTTTTTTTTTAAAGATTTATATATTTATTCATCCAGAACCGGGGTACAGGTCAGAGTTGGGGAGGGTGAGAGGGTTAACCAGAGACAGAGCGGGGAACAAGAACAGGCAGATCCATGAAGTACTCTGCTGAGGAGAGCAGTGGGCGGGTCAGGAGAGGTCTGCCGCATCATGTGGATCTCCTCTGGGGCTGGCGGGGATTGAACTCTAGTGGAAGTGGCTTAAACTTCTCAGTGCTGTGCTTTAACCCACTGTGCCACCAGGGAGGGCCTCAGATCATTCTTAATATATTTAACATGTATTATAGAATCTCAAAGTTTGAGATTTGATACTGTGCCCAAATTGACTTGAAGTCTGATAAAGAACAATATTTTGGGGAAACTTAAATGTTTTTTTGACTTCATCTGTTATGAGTAAACTTCTATATGATGAACCAGCTCTTTAATGCTGTCAGAAGTGTGGTTAAACTTATTCTCTTATTTATTTAAAAGCTTTTGAAAAATTGAATTCACTTACTCATTTTGCCTCAACAATCCAGAAACTATTTGGCTTTAGTTTACTTTTTTGACAAAGAGAAAGATATGAAGTTAATAAATATGAGTTCATGTATGGAGATATGGAAGTTTATTATGAAAAAGTAGCTTAGCACTTGAGTGATGGGTATAGGTATATATTAATTGATAAGTCATTTAATTAAAACAGATTTGTGCCAAGAGGATTGTAACTGAGATGGAAAAATGTACAAAAATATGTAAAAATATGGCCCTCCCTGGTGGCGCAGCGGGTTAAAGCACAGCACTGAGAATCTAAAGCCGCTTCTGCATGAGTTCGATTCCCGCCTGCCCGGGAGGTGACCACATGGTGTGGCAGACCTCTCCTGACCCACCCCCTGCTCCCCTCAGCAGTGTACTTCATTGATCTGCCTGTTCTGTTCCCGACTCTATCTCTGGTGAAGCCTCTCACCACCCCTGAGCCTCTGGCCTGTACCCCAGTTCTGTATGCACAAATAAATAAATCTTTAAAAAAAAAATGTAAAAATAAACTATTATATATAAAAAACCAGATTTGTGGCTCAGACTGAATTTTTAGTAATTGAGTGTAAATAGAGTAGATTAGTGAAGAAAGCTTGATAAATACTGTAATTCATTCTTTCCTGTGTAATCAAAGATTTAATACTTGATCTAGGACAGACTGCATTAAGATGCTATATTGCTACTTTAAAATCCAAAAGAAAATGCTATTTCTTGTTCAAAAATACTCTTCAGGGCCCTCCCTGGTGGCGCAGCAGGTTAAAGCACAGCACTGAGAATCTAAAGCCACTTCCGCATGAGTTTGATTCCCGCTTGCCCCGGAGGTGACCACATGGCATGGCAGACCTCTCCTGACCTGCCCGCTGCTCGCCTCAGCAGTGTACTTCGTCAGTCTGCCTGTTCTGTTCCGCACTCTGTCTCTGGTGAAGCCTCTCACCGCCCCTGAGCCTTTGGCCTGCGCTCCAGTTCTGTATGCACAAGTAAATAAATCTTTAAAAAAAAAATTACTCTTCAGAAGAATTTAAAATAGTACATCCCCCTTACATGAAAAAGTTTGATAGATACACTTTGGAGAACACAGCTTTTAAACATAATGAAGGTTGTCTATATCAAGTTCAATATTTGCCACATGAAAAATTATGTAAAATTTGAAGGCAAAAGTGAAGCAATAGAAGTTTTCATAATTTGTATTTATACTAGATATTTTATATTCCATTTAATACTGAAAACGTTGATGTAGTGGTGACAAAGTTTGGATTCTGGTCGGTTGTTACAGATAACTGTGTTACATTCTTTAGTAAGACTATCAGATCTGTAGTTCTACTCTTCATGGAACAGATGTCCTATTCTGCTAGCAAACTAGTGGAATAGTTTTAACTGGTTACAAGAAATAGTAATAACCCTTTTGAGTTCATTTTGTTATTGTTTCTTAGTTCTAACAATTTGATTAATGATGGAGAGTTTAATTTTATTTTTTGTTTTCCTTTTTTTTAAACTGTCGCTGTTAAGAAGTAAGAATTCTGGTTTTTTGAAATAGGAATGAATCCTCTTTGCTCTATTTTCTTCATCATCAGTAAGTTTCTTGAAATAAAAAAATGTCCCTTCTGTAGAGGAGACACTCCTTTACTCACAGAGAAAGGAAGGGGGAAATGAGAAAACTGGCTCTTGGGATATAGCAACCTAGCTTGATTTTCTTATTAATGCCTGCAAAGGTTGTCTTGAATTAATCTAAAACTATTATTAAGAAATAGTAAAATGTATCTCACAGTATATGCAGGGGCTGTAAAACGTATTAGCAGTATTTCATCATCTTGGAGTTTCTGTCCTATTAGTCTGTCATCTATGGTTATGGAAATTGTTTATGAATATTTGTATTATCACTTAACATATAATATGTGCTTTTGAGCCGTGTTATATATTGACTCAGAAAGCTTGCAGAAGAATTTATGTAAACTCCTATAAGTCTAAACTGAAAATTGGCAAAAGTAAAAAAACCTAATCTGTTTTACTGGTCATATATTATGCATGTTATATTATGCATGTTAATAACAAGCATCCTTTGTAGGAGTTCCAACTTACTCAAAGGGATTTAAATAAAAGCAACTTAAGTAAAATATATCAAGAATCTGCAATATTCAAGTTTGAATTTACTGCAAAGATTAGCGTCTTAGATAATAAATGTTATTTTAGGTTAGAAATACAGTGAATAGTAAAAACTCAGATTCAGGAATCAGAGTATCAGCTTTATATCTCAGTTCTGCAACATAGAGTCCATGACCTTGGGCAGGTAATTTAGTCTTAATTTCTTCTTTAGTTTAAAGAAGAAAAAAAAGGAACCAATAAAGCATGCCTCAGATGGTTTTGTAATGAATAAAGGATATAAAATGCTTCGAAAGTACCATCATGTATTTCCCATTGATAGGTGATACTTCTTGGTTAACTCTAAAGTTTGGGGTATTGGTGGTACTCTTATTTTCCTTTTGATATATTTGTCCCCCCCAAATAATTTATTTTTGTAAATTTGTAGTTTGCATCTTAAATTGTAAAATTTAATTGTAAAGATGTAGTTACATCTTAAATTATATGTGAAATTGAACTAGACTGATAATGAACTAGACTTGTCACAATTGTTCTTAAACACCATCCCACAAATGTACCAATAGAGAGCCATTGTGGGGGATGGGAGTTGTGGGAGAGGGGAGCTGAAATTGCAGCAATTCTAATTGACACAAATTTTGTCTTTAGTAAAAACAGGCCCTGGACAACAGTTAAACCACAGTGAATTGGCAATTCTACTAAACCTACTACAATCTAAAACCAGTGTTAATATGGCTGATTTTGTCCAAGTGTTGAACATTAAGGTAAACTCTGAGACTCAACAGCAGCTAAATAAAATAAACCTTCCTGCTGGAATTTTGGCAACAGGTGAAAAACAGACAGATCCATCAACACCACAGCAGGAGTCTTCGAAACCATTGGGAGGAATTCAGCCTTCTCAGAGTGTCCAGCCTAAGGTGGAGACTGATGCTGCCCAGGCGGCTGTGCAGAGTGCATTTGCAGTTCTGTTGACTCAGTTAATAAAGGCACAGCAGTCAAAGCAGAAAGACGCGCTGCTAGAAGAGAGAGAAAATGGGTCGGGACATGAAGCATCATTGCAACTCAGGCCACCTCCAGAACCGAGCACTCCAGTCTCGGGTGAGTGTAGATAGCAGATCACTAACTGCATTCATGCTGTTTTCTTTCTGTTAATGATTATCTGTAACTTGTATTGTCCAGGGACATTGTTAGATGTCCTGAATATCAGATCACTTGTTATTGACTGGTAATTGGTTTTTTTACTCCTATAAATTGACTTTTTAACCATTTATTTATGTGTAAGTAACTCATTTTGAATACCGTAGTTTTTATCCATAGTTAAGAAATGATCTTTGTTCTAACTATAACACTATAACATGACAAGTTGACTAAGGCATAAATTTGATGTAATAGTTTTTTGTTCTTGAAGCAGTAAATAATTGTGAAATCAAATACAATGAAATGTTTCAGTTACTAAGTCTTAAGTGGTAGCAGGCAGTAGTAGTCCATAACTGTCTTTTTCTAATTCCCTTAATGGTTTTCTTTCTCCTTTTTTAACCAGAGATGGATCTGCTAGGGGTCTTTACGGTCACTTAAGGAAACACAAGCCATTTTGAACATATAGTTTACATGGTAAAGCTTTTAACCTGTCTTTCATTTCGTCTTACTTAGGGCAAGATGACCTCATCCAGCACCAAGATATGAGGATATTGGAGCTCACACCAGAACCAGAACGGCCTCGTATTCTGCCTCCTGATCAACGACCTCCTGAACCACCTGAACCACCACCAGTCACTGAAGAAGATCTGGACTATCGGACAGAAAACCAGCACGTACCCACTACTAGTTCTTCGTTAACTGACCCTCATGCTGGAGTGAAAGCTGCCCTGTTACAACTACTTGCTCAGCATCAACCCCAAGATGATCCCAAAAGAGAAGTTGGTATTGATTACCAAGCAGGAGACACTTACGTCCCTACTTCTGACTATAAGGACAATTTTGGATCTTCTTCTTTCTCTTCTGCTCCTTATGTTAGCAATGATGGTCTAGGAGGTAGCTCTGCTCCAACATTGGAACGACGTAGCTTCATTGGAAACTCAGATATTCAGCCTTTGGATAACTACAGTACTTCTTCATCTCATTCTGGTGGTCCACCTCAGCCTTCTGCCTTTTCTGAGTCATTTCCCAATTCAGTAGCTGCATATGGAGACATTTACCTCAATACTGCTCCCATGTTGTTTAGTGGAGACAAGGACCATAGATTTGAATATAGCCATGGCCCCATTGCAGTCTTGGCAAATAGCAGTGACCCTTCCACAGGGCCAGAAAGTACTCATCCTTTGCCAGCAAAGATGCACAACTATAACTATGGTGGTAACTTACAGGAAAACCCTGGTGGCCCTGGCCTCATGCATGGACAGACCTGGACTTCTCCTGCCCAAGGACCTGGATATTCACAAGGATATAGGGGACACATTAGCACATCAACTGGCAGAGGTCGAGGCAGAGGGTTGCCATACTGAGTATCTGTTTTTCCTCAGGCACATCATTTTTATCTGGAAAGACTTTTCTAGCTGCAGTTTAAAGCAGCAATCCAAGAGACTTGAATAATATTAATTCAACAACAGCTTTATTTTTATGTGGAAAAGGGTCTTGCATACAATAGTTTAAAAAAGACAAAAAAAAAAAAAAAAACCTTTGCTTACATTCATGCTGTTCTAAAGACTAGATCTATTGATTGTACATCTTCACAAATTCTAGTTAACAATTTTATTTTGTATTGCAGTTTTAAGTGGATGCTAATCTTAGGGACATAAGTCTTTTATGGCCCTCTTGCAGATCTTCTGAACTATGCACATTTGTGCTTTTTTTGTAAGTTTGGACCAACTTTTATGTAACAGCCAACCAACCCCTCCCTCACCCTTCCAGTTTTACAACAATCAGAAAGGGCACTGATTTATTTGGTATTTTTCTTTTTACAAAGCTACCTTTAGTCAAAGGTCACTGTCAGTCTTTGCACCTGCTTTCAGTGTTATTGTGAAAGGTGTACTTTGTGCTCATTTCAGAAAATAAAACACAACCTTTCTCTTGATGCAACAGTTTTATAAAAAAAAAAATGGTCAACGTTATTTTTGTTTTATTTTGCAGATTATCATAGCCTAGCAGATACATTCAAACAATATGGGTTTTATATGAAAAAATATGGGTGGGTTGGGGAGGGTTGTAAGTAAGTGCCTTAACAGGTAAGCTTAAGGTCTGAAAAAGTAGTTAATCTTTACACCTATTTGTCTTCTAAAGGGAATCAATATATTGAAGAGACAGGAAGCTCTCAAGTGTTTAGGGACTGCCTGTTCAGTTCCTGTAGATCCATCTTTCTGCCTATCACACTTGCTCCTCTCCTGCCTGTCTTTGGGCTGTGTTAGCTTCTGCTGTCACCTTCACTTGATAGGGGAGTGAGAGCAAAGAAGGGGAGTAAAACTGCAATCAGTACCTTTTGTTACTTCCGAGAAGTTCTAAAAAGTTTTGACATTTTTTTAAATGGTTGAAAATAATAGCTAAATGAAAATTTTAGAATACTGTTCTTTTCAGGCTGCCTTCTTGTCTCTGTTTCCTTTTGCCTTGGGTGACTGGAGGGCGGTAGGACAGAGGCAAGATTAATAACAGAATTCACATAACTTTAATAAAGTTCATGGAGGGAGGGTGACAAGCACCATATTTTAAGTTATGCAGTTGCAATTTTAAGAAAAAAATCAACTGTTAACTAGAAGCCTTGTCTAGATTGAATTTGTTGAAGCAAAAAAGAAAAAGTACTGAGAGAAAACCTGTTATCATCTCTCCTCTCACCTTCTGTGCTGTTTATTATGATGTCTACCAAACTTTGAAGAACTTTTAGTTTTTTTTTTTTTAATTAAAAGCAGCAAAGATGATGGACTAACCATTATTTAAACTGTAATGCTGTCAAGTCTAACTCTTTGTACGCACTCACACTTACAGTTGTAATAATTCTAGAAAGGAACCAAAGGTGCCAATCAACCATTTTGTTTAACTGTTCTTCTGGTAATTTAATTTTTGATTGGAATTTTAAATTAGAACAACTATTATAGACTGGAAATTGTTCCAGTTCTACAGTCAGTCTTTTAATTCTGTGCCCTGTATCTGACTTGAACTTTCATTTCAAAATTGCATATGGAAAGCATTATAGCTTGATGACAGGAAAAATATTTTAAAGCGGACAGTTTACCATTTCACTGCTATAAAATAGTTGATGTCAGCTGAACATTTTATTTTTTGATGGAATTTTTTGTTTGAGAGAAAAACTAATGGGAGAAAAATTATTTTGCTTTTATTTGAATATTGAGTACTAACAACTTATAAAATTACATTGCAAGAAGTGAAGAAATATTTTGAAATTTAGCAAAATAGTTACAGTATTCAAGTATCTGAAAATTTTAAAATGGTGAGTCTTAGAGCTTTAGACTTCCCCATAAGTGACAGTATCTAAGTTATTCTTAATAGTCACACTTGATAATCTGCTGACCATAAGCAGCTAACCTAAAATTGAAGATATTTATGTGACATGAATAGCCTGTGTTTTAAAAATTAAATATTTTATATAAAATTGAACTGTGTTTGGTTAGTTTTTCTAATTAACCATTTAAGTTACATACTTTGTTGGGAGAGTGGCTGGGAATACAGGAAATTGTTTGAAATTGAAAATTTGAACTGCAGCATCAAATATTCTAAAATAGCTAATTTTGTGTGAGATATGCTGATGTTTTATGCACTACATGGAGAAAGTGTTGCCCATCAAACCACCACATAAAGCTAAAATGTGACAAAAGAAACATTAAAATTCAGTGGTAAGATTATATAAAAATGATCTCTGCATTCTTCAATACCACTTAATAATTCAGTAAATTTGGGTTAATACAAAGAGCAAAGTTGGGAAATTCAAATAATCATTGTGTATTCTTGAGTGAAACCTGAAGATCATAAAATACTGCTTAAGTTTTTGAGGAAGAGATGGGTAAGTCATATTTGCAAATACGACTTACAGAAAAGGTCGATATACCAAAAAGAAAATAGTTCCTATGTGAAAATTTCCTTATGTATTTTCTGACACTGCAAGCTTTTCTGCATGTAACTCAATATATTTCCCAAGTTTTCATTATGTGTTGAAAAGTTGCAGTCACCCTTGAAATTTTGAAAGGTTCAATTTATTGATTACAGATTTATGAAGTATAAATTAAGGTAATGTCTTAAGTGTGATTCAGAGCTTCATTCTGTCAGTAAATACATGTTCAGTAATACCTAGTGCTAGATAACTATTCTAGTACTTGGAATAATGAAAGGCATTAAATCATACTCCTAGTGGGTTCAAAAATGAGAAAGGTGATTTTAAAAAAATGTCTGGAAAGGCTAGTGGTATTTGCTACTCTCATCTGTATGTACCTATTACACTTGACAAATAAAAGAAATGAAAATGAGTGTCTTTGAAAAACTTCAAACTCAACTTGGAGAAATCAAATTCTGGAAAGAAATAGAAGTAGAAACTCAGTATTGAAAACAAATAGTCACTTTCTTCTGGATAATGTACAATAGGCCAATCTCTAGGCTATATCAAGATTTGAGAAGGATGTAATGGGTAAAATGCTTCTCAGTTCTGTTGGTATATCTGAATTAAACTACTTGCTATAAGCATAACAAAACTCTAGGTGATTTTTCACTCTAGTCTTTTTTAAAAATTATTTTAAAAGGCTGAATAGGATGTCCAAATAATAAAATCATCTGTTCTATCTTAGCTTACAGCCAAGAAAAGTGAGACTCTTAGATGGATTGCCATTGGTTGTTCTTGTCTTACCTAAATTATGCAACAAACACTAAACTTTTTAAGAGAAAATTGTTAAAGTATTCACCAGTTTTACAGTAAATTGAAATTTTAGAACATGGAACAACTAGTTTAACACAGTTGGCTTTGAAAGAGCAACTCAGAAAAAATGACATTTTTCAAAAATGTACTTACTGAATTAGAAGCTGTTTTAAATGTAGTGTTTAAAAAGTCTCTTCATTTTAAAAATACAATAGCTATATAACTATTAGATAATAAAATTGAGTCATTAAAATGTGTTAATTTTTCAGAAGAAAATTGGCATCAGCAGACCTATAAACATTCCTGTACAATTCTTCCAGGATTTTATAAATTCAGATGGTTTTATAAGGGGCTTATCATTTACTAAGAGCCTCCCCATATAATTTATTAAAACTAGGCCCTCCCTGGTGGCGCAGCGGGTTAAAGCACAGCACTGAGAATCTGAAGCCACTTCCGCATGAGTTCGATTCCCGCCTGCCGCCTGCCCCGGAGGAGACCACATGGCGAGCCAGACCTCTCCTGACCCGCCCGCTGCTCCCCTCAGCAGTGTACTTCGTCGATCTGCCTGTTCTGCTCCCCACTCTGTCTCTGGTGAAGCCTCTCACCGCCCCTGAGCCTCTGGCCTGTACCCCAGTTCTGTATGAATAAATAAATCTTTAAAAAAAAAAAAAAAAAAAACTATTCCCAGTTTAATTGTTTAAAAGCTATTACTGACCAGTAAGCTATCAAAGATTGAAGATGGGGGCAACAAAATTTTTGTCATGGGAAAGATAATGTCCTTGAATAATGCCTGATACGTTTTGTGGGTCTTAGTTCTTTCACTATAACAAATATCCCACTTAAAAGGAATTTTGTAGATCTAACTACATATAAATTGAGACTAGTGAATAAACTTTTATGATTTTTTCACAATTAAGTTAACTTGTAAAAGTATTGTACTTTTTTGCAAGAATTTTTAGTATAAAAGTCTTATAATTGTTCAATGTTTTTAGGCCATTTGTTTAAAAAAAAAAGTAAAGGCTGTATTTGATAGAATGTAAATAAACTAGCATAAGCATTCCAGGCAATTTTTAGCCTTGTTTTCTTATATTCAGAACAGGCTTTTGTAAATAATCTTACCTGATAAAGACCACTTACTACCATGTTTTATTGACAAAGCTTAAAATCCAGGGCCCTTATTTTATATTTGTACATAATAGGAAATGTAGGATCACATCCAGAGATAACCACTGTTGTTGCCCTTTGCTAGATGTGTAACAAATGCATAATCTAAAAATTTTACTAAAAAACAATAGAACTATACTGCCCACAGCTTTGTAATTAGATTTTTTCCATTTAATAATACATTGTAAACATCCTGTCAATAATTCTATCCTCTTCTAAGTGGTGGTAAACTTTTCCTTAATAGGTTAATACTCCTTATTGCTGGAACCAGAATATATCTAACAATTCTGTTATAAATAACAATGTGAGGAAAACCCACATAATTACATATGTACATACAAATACAAAATTTCTTGGAATTGCTGTTTTAAAGCCTACACTTAAGTGTTTGCTATTTCCAAATTTCTCTTAGCAAATGTTTGCCAGTTTCACATTCGTGTTACTCTCCTTTTCATTGAGTATGTTGGGTATTTAAATATCAAGCTTATCTGTTTAATGGATGTCAAATCATCTTGTTTTAACTCATCTATGCTTACTAGTGAAATTCATTACTCCATGTTAGCCAGGTATCATATTTATTGATTGTATTTAATTATCTGGTGATTATCTTTTAATAGCTTTGTGTAAGGATGGTAGCCCTTTGAAAACCTTAATTTTAAAACAATTATATGGTGTGTTTTGTTTGGGAGATTTTAATAACTTTATGTAGTCATTTTTTCTTCATGGCTTTTCCTTTGAAACACTGCTCAGTTTTTGCACAAATGTTACTTTTCTTATCTAGATTTCTACTTTTACATTTAATTCTAAATCATTCTAGAATTTTGTTAAATGTGAGAAGGATACAATTTAATTTTTTTTTTTTTCCTGAGTGGCTGTACTAAGTACTCCAACAGCATTTGTTAAAGAGTATGCTTTGCCTTTGTGTGCACTGGTGCCTGGGTCCATTTAGAGCATGCAATTTTGGAGGTGTACTAACAGATTTGACCCCCTAACATTGGGAAAAAGTTGGTGTTTAGCCCAACGAGGAAGTCTCCCCATGGCTCTGATTCCCATAAGCATAAATGTAGTTTTTGTTCTGTAGTGTATCTCATTTCCTGACTCTTAGAATAAGTGGCTTTGACCTAGTAGAGGTTTTGCGTTTATGTGTATAATTCATTTCTAGCACTTAATGAACTATGAGATGAACCCAATTTTCGTAAGTTTCTGTTTGAAGTGCTACTCTTTTAATTTAAATAAAACTTTTTTTCTTTTAGCTAACCAGACCAGGATCTGCAATCTCAGCTGCCGGCTTCTGGTGACCCTGTTTGGCTAGGCATTTGCCCATGAGGGGATGGGTAATTTTGTGTTTTATTGTGAAATGACTGTTAATGAGGATCTTTCACACTAAGAGCCTGCTTTGATTTTATGTGCATGAATTGCCAGATCTCTTTAGAGGGCAAGTTTGGGTACTCTTTGGTCAGTTGCTAACAGATATGGTTTATCCTTTCTCTTAAAATAAGAATTTATGCCTATGGCTCTACTCCTGCACTTTCAGTTATGTTCTACTTTTGATGTTTCCTGGTGGTTACAAGTACTACATTTTATATAGTCCTGATAAACTACACATGTCATTGTAGTCCTTTTACCACTGTCATTTCAATTCCTAGGAAAAATGTGTAGCTCACAGCAGACAATATTTTGTTGTAGGGTAAAAATTTTCATCAATTTTTTCTGTTCAGCCTTTTTACTTTTCCATGTATCTTTTGTAATCATGTTGATCACCTTCCACAAGTGGAAACAATAATTTGTGTTTAAATTTACTAAGTGCTTTCCATTGAGAGCATATTTTATTTTGCATGTTCCTCATTAAAAGTTCCAAAGTTTTTTTTAATTTTAGATGTTTTTTAAAATTCCCAGAAGTTATTTTTGTTGCTTTAAGAAATGGAATCTTTGTATTAATAAGTGTTGTAATATTTCAAATTAGTCATTGTTTATATAGAAAAGCTGTTGTGTTTTTTTTTAACTAGCCAGATAGCTTCTATTATTTTTTATTTTCAGTTTATTGAGTGTCATAATGGGCATTCTTGTTTCTGATTTTATGAATGTCTAATTTTTAGTATTTCACTCAAACAATTTCAACTATAATAATAAATGTTAAGAATCTTTATTCTTGAATTCCATTTATTAGAATCAGATATTTATTTTATCAAATGATTTTTTCAGTGCCTATCAATATATTTATGTGGGTTTCCCCCAATTCCTTCTTACTAGGTACAAATTTTATTAGTACAGTCTATATTGATTTTAAATGCTGCTGTGCTCTGTTGACTAAACTTGTATTTGTAAATTTGTCTTTGTTCACAGAGATAAATCAAATTTTAGTTAACAGCTTTTATTTTTGTAGAATAACCAGGAAAACGATTTCATTTTTTTCTTGAGTAAATCTTGATAGTTTTCCTTTACATGGAAATTCATATAATCAATATTTAAAATGTTGTTAGCATATAGTTATACTTAATGGTTTCAATACAGATTGCATATCCTTTTTGTATCTGTTCTCTCTCTCTCCCTTTTTTTTTTTTGACTGTCTAGAATTTGTTCCATCCAACCTCCATCCCCTTATCATCAGGTAATAATTTATCATTTACTATTATTTCAGCATTTTGACTTTGACTCTTTCTTTTTAATTTCCTTATTTCTAGCTTGTGAGGTGTACAATTGGTCCATTTACTTCTCTTTCATCCAAGTAGAAAAGAAACTATTGGCTCCATCTTACAGGTTAAAATTTTGATAATTAAAAAAGTTGGACTTGCTATACCACATATGAAGATTTCTAGGACAACTGGTTATCTACAAGGGAAAAAAAAGTCAAGAAGAGGCAAAGATTGGGAAAAATACACATTTTAGTGGGTTTGAATGACAAAAATTAAAAATACTAAGGGAGAATGCCTCTAACCTAGCAATTACACTTCTGGGATTCTGTTATTAGAAATAACCCATGTAGATATATATGCATCATTTCTAAATACAAATTTTATTTACACTTAGTTGTAAATCTCATCTATAAGAGAATATTAGAATGTTATGGATGAACATATAGTATGACTCCATTTGATTAAAAAATGTGTCTTACATAATACATAGAAAAAGAATTTGAAAATCCAAACTGGGGTCTCACTGGTGGCACAAGGGGTTAAGTCTCAGCACTATGAAGCTATCCACAGCCACTGCAACACAAGTTCTATCCCTGGCCAGGGAACTGACCCACTTGGTGCAGCAGACTTCTGCCTTGCCCACTGATTCCCTCAGCAGTGTATTTCGGTCACTTTACCTGTTCTCACCACTCTGTCTCTGTTGAATCCTCTCATCTGCATCTTTGGCCAGTGCCCCAGCTCTTGTATATATATATATATATATATATATAAATCTTAGGAAAAAAAGGCAGGTGGGGGGGCTTCTCCTTTGGTGCAGCAGGTTAAAGCCTGCTTACCCATTTGGCACAGCAGGTTAAAGCATGGCACTAAGAAGCTAAAGCCACTTCAGCATGAATTCGATCCCCAGGCCTTGAGGTGATCGACATGGCGTGGTAGACTTCTCCTGACCTGCTCGCTGCTCCCCTCAGCAGTGTAGTTCCTCAGTCGGCCTGTTTTGCTCCCCACTCTGTCTCTGGTGAATCCTCTCACTGCTCCTGCACCTCTGGCCTGTAACCCAGTTATGTATGCATAAATAAATAAATCTTTAAAAAAATCTAAACTGGTTGTAGGTTATAATAGAGCCTAGTAGTTTAAAATGAAGGCTTTACCTTTTATTAAACTGTATAATCATTGACAATTTACTAAAACTCTGATTCTCAGTTTTTACATCTATGGTAATGGACACAATTAACTTAGTACTGGCATATAGTATATGCTCCATGAGTTTTTGCCAATATTATTGAGAGACTGGATAAGGGAAATAGAGGATTTTGCTTCGTTGATGTGTATTTTTGATTAAAATACATCCATGTAATAAAATTAACAATACTTCCCTTGATGCTTTCTGTAGAGTATAAAAATTTTAACTCTATTCTGTGTAGTTCATCTCAAACTTCTAAACTAAGAGAACTATCTAAATGCAATTTTTTTTTTCTACAAGCTCTGGAGTTGATTTTCAAATTCAGGTAATATATTCCTGTGTGTCCTCACTGGGAGACAGAGGAATAAGGTAAAGGGAAATAATAGCAGCTACTTTGACTCTGAAAATTTAAGTGTCCAGTAAGTACTCAAATCAACTTTCTTAGGCCACACTTGACCACAAAAGTTTCAGCTGAGGGTAGACATCAAAATCACATGTTTACATTATTACATAAATATAGAGAACATCTATCCAGAAGCTCAACCTTTATTCTGTGTACTTCATCTCAAACTTCTACTTCCCAATCAGTACTTTTTTTTTTTTAAGATTTATTTATTTATGTTTACAAAACTGGGGTACAAGTCAGAGGTGTGGTGGTGAGAGAATTCACCAGAGACAAAGTGGGGAGCAGAACAGGCAGATTGAAAAAGTACACTGCTGAGGGGAGCTGCGGGAGAGTCAGGAGAGGTCTGCCGTGCCATGTGGGTCAGCTTCCTGGCTGGGGATCGACTCGTGCTGCAGTAGCTTCAGAGAGCTTCACAAGGGCTGCCTTAACCCGTTATACCACCAAGGAGAGCCCCCAATCAGTACTTTTAAAAGAAACCACTAACCTACTTCTATCATCTTGGATTAGTTTTGCCTGTCTTACTAAAAGAAACAGACTATAACTAAGATGAAATAGACAAATATAATTTAAGATTGGCAGATAGTAACCTAAAAGCCTGAAAGGATTGAATCTATAATTAATTTTTTTTCCACACAGATTAATATTTTCAGGCTCAGAATACTTCTTTAATGCAATCCTGAAAACTTCAAGGGCTTACACAAATCATTAGGAATTAGAGAAAAAACAAACATGTCCTACTTCATTTCATAAATTCAGCATAACCTTGATAACAAAAATCTGGCACGACTTTATAAGAAAATTAGAAGTTAATATGTCATACTGAACATCCTTAATATTAGAAAATCCAGGGACCTCCCCAGTGGCCTAGGGGTTAAGTATCAGAACTATCACCACCTTGGCCTGTAGCAGTGGCCTGAGTTCGATTGGAGGCTAGGGCCTAACACATGGTGCAGCAGACTATCTTAGCTCCCTGCTGCTCCCTCAGCAGTGTATTTCAGTAAATTCACTTATTCTACTCCCCACTGTGTCTCTGGTGAAGTTTCTCACTTCCCTTACCTCTGGCCTATACTCCAATTCTTCTACACGAAAATAAATTAAAATTTATATATGCATATGTATATTAGAAATGCCAGACCTTTTTTTTTTTTTTTTAAAAAGATCTGCATCATGACCAAGTGGGGCTCATTCAAGGACTGCAAATTTGGATTAATAGAAATCAATGTATCATATTCACATAATAATGGAGAGAAAAAAATACCTCAATAAATTCAGCAAGCATAAGCTTACATATCCATTTATGATTTTAAAACTGTTCAGTAGACTAGAAATAGATGTAAATTTCTTCAGTTGGTAACAGTTATCTGTTAAAACTTATAGCTAACATTTATCTAAAGGGAAGGATTTTGAAAAATTTCTGAGATTCATTAAGTCAAGGATGTTTAAAATCACTGCGTCTCATCAATATTTTGCTAGAAGTCTGAGCCAAGACAGTGGTAAAATATATAAGTATTAGAAAGGAAGAAACCTGTTTATATTAATAGATGGCAGGATTGTATATACAGAAAACCTACAAATTAATTCAACAAGAAAACAAAAATATTGTACTTATATGTTATGAGCACAGTTGAAAAATAAAATTCACTAGATGTAAATTACATTAGCATGAAAATAAAATAGGAGTCTTACAAAAGATGTACTTCTAATAACTACAAAGTATTGCTGGCACATTAAAGACCTAAAAGACGGGAGAGATCATAGATTGAAAATGTCAAGATTATCATGTCCATTCTACTTATCTTGGACTTTCTGTAAATTTATGGTGATAGGTTAGAAAATCAGTAAGTTTGTGTGTATGTGTGGGTATAAATTGACATGCTGACATTAAAATTTATGTACAGAAGCAAAGAAATCAAGGCACTCTTGAAGAACAAAGCTGAAGAAGTTAATCTATTAGATTCTGAGGCTTAATGTACATTGTTTACTGCGAAAAAATTTAAGATATTGCAATATTAGCACAAAGATAGACATAGGTCAATAGGATAAAATACAGGTGCAGAAATAGACACATAAGCCTTAACCTTTATTTATACAATTCAGTGGAGATAAAATAGTATAGTAAATAAATGTTGCTAGAGTAAATTTTTACCCATTGGGGGTTGAGTTGGGGGGAGAAGTTTGAGCCTTACATCACATTCAAAATTTTTTTTCAGAACTCAAGTTTAAATGTGAAAGGTAATAGCTTATAGAAAAAAATGAAAACAATTGTTTATGACTTTAGGCTAATCATTAAAGTACTAACAAGCCCTTCAAATTTAAGAACAATTTTGTGTTTTCTTACAATTATTTTTAGTATCCTCAGATAAAGTGAGATCATCAGAACATTTGAGTGCTTGCTACCGTGATCTTGATAGCTTGTGGAACAAATGACTGTTATATATTTTCAGCTTTTTAACAAAGGATACTGTAGGAAACACAAAATTACTACTGCATTTGATATAGTTTATCTTTTAACTAATACTTTGGTGTTAACAATGGGTTAGTCACTTCTAAGCTTTTTATAAATATTAACTTATTTAACCCTTGTAACTTTTTAAGGCCTTTTACAGAAGAGGATAAAAAGAGACAGCTGTCTCAGGCACAGAGTCAATTGCCTGTGGTCACATAGTTACAGACAGGGTGGAAATTTGAACATAGTTATAATAAAATATTACAAACTGGGTAACTTAAGTAACAGAATTTCATTTCTCACAGTTCTATAACTTGACAATAGCAGTCAAGAGACAGATGGGTTTGGTTTTGGTGAGAGCTTTCTCCTGGATCACAGATGGCTGCCTTGCTACATCCCACATGGCCTTTCCTCTTGAACATGCAGACAGAGAGGGGGATGTGGGAGGAGTGCATGATCTGGTATTTTTTTCTTTTAATGACACATCTTTTAGATGGGAGCCTCACTTTTTAACCTTCATTTCCTTACTCCATATGTAGTTACACTATATGTTAGGGCTTTAGTATAAGAAAGGAGGGATCAGTAACAGTCACAATGGCTCCAGGTGTACACACCCAGACCCAGTTGTGTTAATTCCATCACGAAACTTTTAAGTAATTAGTGCAGGGAGGAGCTCTCCCTGATGGTACAGTGGGTTAAGCTCAGGGCTATTAAGCTATCCACAGCCACTGCAGCATGAGTTTGATCCTTGGCCAGGGAGGTGACCCACATGGCACTGCAGACCTCTCCTGACCTGTCTGCTATTCCCCTCACCAGTGTATTTCAGTAGATCTGTCTGTTACATTCCCCACTGTGTCTCTGGTGCTCTTGTGAATCTTCTCACCCACACACCTGCCGCCCCCAATCTCTGTACAAATCTTGTACAACTAATAAAACTTAAAAAAAAAAGTAGTGCAGAAAGTGTATTGAACACTATTTTTACCCTTTTCCCAAAAATGCATGTATTTATGACAGTTCAAAACAGCATTGGAACCAAACCTGTGTCCTAAAAGTTTTTAGAAATCTATGGGAGATAAAAAGCAAGTGAAAGAGAAATTAGAAAAAAGCTATCTAAAAAACAGGTGAAAACTACTATGTGGTGAAAAACTTTTAAATTTAAGGTCGCTAAATATAGGCGATCCTTCTTAGGTCAGTATAATTGGTGTAGCAAAAAATTTTATTTTTTTTAACAAGAGAATCTACTTATAATAAGGGTCATCCTTCCAGAAAAGGGAGGATTTGATTGGTATTTGATCTTTAATTATTATGAAAACTATGGAAATAAATAAACTTGTTAACAAAATTCTAGTTATAATTGCAACTATTTGAATCATTAACAGGATACCATATGAATCACTTCTGTCTTTGTTGGTATATTTCTGGTGACACAATGTGATAGCACAATATAAAATCCTTCATTTTTTCTTCATTTTTGTAACCTGTTAATCTCTTTCTCCCTTTAAAGACATCTGACCTCAATGCAGTATGGAATAATAGGAAGTAGGAAGGAATTATTCATAATCCCAGTTTGTAGAAAGGCATAATGAAGTTTATCTTTTTTTTTTTTCTTTTTAAGCTTATCTACTACTATGCCTTCTACTTCCGAGGAGAGAGAATTCAGTTTCCAACCTTAAGGCCTTGACTTGGATTGCAGGCTACAGCTAGAAAGACTACCTTCAGCTGGACACATCTCTTTCTTGTTGGTTATAGTAAACAGCCAAAATAATTCAACATCCTAAGTTGTTTCCTATAATTTTCCTTATACTGACACATATATATATTATCTATAAAGGTAAAAATTTTATCATTCAAACCTAGAATAGTGGAACTCACATTGCCCAATTCTCTACCTCCTTGCCAGATCCCTGTTGTAGGATCTGCTACTTGAAACAACCCATTTCCATTAGCCACTTTGTGTATCAGGTTGGCATGTTTTGGCTTCAAATATTAGAAAGCTTGGTTCCAAGGCAAATTTATTTACTTCCATAAATATAAAAAGTTTATACTTCAAACATTCTTCAGGCCTTTAAGTCTACTTATAGTTCTTTTGGTTTTGTCCTCTATTACATTGGTTTTATCTTAATCATAGTAGTAAAATTGTTGTGGCTTTAGACAAAGCTCTGTAACAAGAAGGGTCACCACTTAAGAAGTGCATATCACTACTCAGAATTGTGATAAATCTGCATTGCAAATCAAATCACTAAAAAGATGTGTGGAATTACATGCCTAATTTAGATCATGTTTGAAGGAATGTTGAAGTGTCACCTACCATTACTATTAAGGATTATTAACTGTCCATTTAAAAAGGGGTGGCTGACAAAAGAATGATTCATAGTTCTTAGATGTTAAAAACATGATTGTAAACAAGCAAAAAGTAAAGAGACTATAAAAATAGATTCTCCACAGATGAAGATCAAATTAGTGAGTATGGATATCAAGTTGAGACATGATCCTCATGGAGGATACTCTCTAAATTTTAGTACTAAAGATTAATGAAGGAAAATATAAAAAGAAAAATGAGAAACAGAGAACCATAGAATTAGAGTTCCAAAGGGAGAGAATAGGGAAAAATAAATACTAGAAGAAAATTCCCAGAATTGAAAGAAACTCAAGTCTTCTATTTGAAGGGGTTTATGGAATGCAAAGGAAACCTGAAAGATTCACACTTGATAAATAATATCTCAGTATTTAAAATTTTATTGGAACTTAGATTTATTTAGATTCAGGGAAGAGAAATGTGTTATCTACAAAAGAAAGGGAATCAGACTAGCACCAGACCCTTCACCATTAACACTGTGTGCTAAGCATTTCTGTAATTAAATATAAATAAAATAATTCTGTAAATTTGATGTTAGACTAGACTACCATACTCAGTGTACTAAGGTAGGATTGTGTTCTTTTGGTCTTTTTGCTTTGACTGAAACCTGGCATGTCCCTGAGGACACTGATAGTTTGATAGAACTGCAGTCTTGTTCAGTAATGTTTTTTATTTTCCCAATGGACCTACAGTCTAATTAGGTATTCTTGGTCCACATTTTCACTTTCATGCCATTTTGTTGACTCCTTTAACACCTATGTCACCAGATTATATCACTCACTTCTCTCTGTTGAGAGTTACTTAGTGACCATTCACCGTTCATCCTCCTTACTATACCCAAACCCCTGACAATTCCTTGAAGTTTTAATTTATGGCTTATCATCACTCCTATTTCTATCATGGTTTCAACATTTATGTAGATGATCCTTCAATTCTTGTTTCTTAATCACTTCTTCAGCAATCTTATCCTCTACCTCATCTCAGCTACTCACATCTTTTTCATTCCCTGGATTTTATCAACATCACTAACAATCTTCTCTTAAAACTCAATTTCAAGCATACTACTTAAATTAGTCTTTGAAAAACCTCTGCTATATTTATGAATAACTTCTCTGACTCCAACTACCTTTTTCATTTCAGCTGTTGGTTATCTCTTAACTTTCTGTACTCATTTGAAAAAAAAAAACAACAACAATACTCTTTAAATCTACACTGTAAGCATCAATGTAGCTCAACATAGAAAATACTCAGCCATGACAACAAGTTTCACTTATTAAAGGACAGGTGGTTTCTTCCACTTTTCAGCAATTGTGAACAAAAACTATTACATTCATGTGTAGGTTTTTGTTGGATGTAAGTTTTTCATATAAGTCTATGAATCATTTAGAGTTAAATTTTGTGGAAAGTATAAGTTCTGTGTCTTTCAATAAATTCATATATATGATTTTTTTTTTTTTTGCTTTTGGAAGCCCAACTGTTCTTGCATCATTTGATAAAGTTTCTTTTCTCAGTTGAGTTTACTTTGCTCTCTAGTGAAAGATCAGTTTGCTAAATTTGTGTAGGTTTATTTCTGGTTTCTATATTCTGATCCATTGATTTATTGTCTATTCTTTTGGCCATATCACATGGTTTTGGTTACTGTAGCTTTATGTTGTAGTAAATCTTCAAGTTTGGTAGCATCAGTCTTCCAGTTAAGTTCTCTTCTTCAACACACTGTGTTTGCAGTCTTTTGCCTTTAGAATTAAACTTTAGAGTCAATTTGTCAATACTTACAAGATAACATCCTGGGATTTTGATTGGGATTGCATTGAATTTATAAATCAAATTGGAAGGAATGATCTTTACAAAAATGATCGTCTTATCCAAGTATATAGAATATCTCCACTCAAATTTTTGGATTTCTTTTACCAGTTTTAGAGTTTTCTTCATCTAGACCTTGTACACATTTAGACTTTTTTTTGGATACTAAAGTAAGTGGTATTGGTTTTTCAGTTCATTGCTGATGTAAAAGAAAATGACTGGCTTTTATCCATTAAATTTGCAGCTTGCAACCTTGCTGTAAATCCTTATTAGTTCTAGCTTTGGGGGTTCCTTGTCATTTTCTTCATAGGTAATCATATCATCTATAAGTAGCTCATTTCTTGCTTCCTAATCTATGTATCTTTTACTTCGTCTTGTTAGAACTTCTGTTAGAACTTCGGTAGTTTTGAATAGTAATGAATAATAGTGAGAGGGGACATCCCTATCTCATTCCTGATGTTGATGGAAAACATTGTTTCTAAAGAAAGCAAATATAAAAATTAGAAGGAAAAAAAACATTGTTTCTCTTCATGGAATGGTATTAGTTGTAGGATTTGTTATGTTCTCGGTTGACAAAGTTCCTTTATGTACTTAGCTGAGAGTTTTAATCATGAATGAGTAATGAACTTGGTCAAGTATTTCCTGTATATATTGGTAAACTTTATGTAACTTTCCCCAGTTTGTTGATATGCTGTATTACATTGATTTAATATTTAACCAGTCTTGCGTAACTGAAACCATTTGTTTATGGTATATAATTCTTTTTGTTTGATTTTAAATATTTATTATATCAACCTCCATTTTTGAACATGTGATTTCCCCATGAAATTCCTACGATTTCACCCGTGTACCATCACCATAGTCCCTTGTGCTCTTCCCACTCCTGTCCTGATCAGACTCCCTCCTCCTCCCCTACATCTATAGTTGCCTGATAATTTTGATTTTTATTTTTTATTATACTTCCCCCTAAGTCCTTATTTGACTTCCTTATACTCCTCCTATAAGTGAGACCATTTGATATTTATCTTTTCTTTATAGCTTTTATCACTGAGCATAATCCCTTCTAGCTCCATTCATGTTGCTGAGGACTTGAGTTTATCCTTTTTGATGCTGAGTAATATTCCATCATGTAAATTTACCACATCATCCTAATTAAGTCATCTTAGTTTTGGGTTGCCTCCATAGCTTACCTATTGTAAATTGTGTTGCAATAAATACAGGGATGCAGGTGCCCTTTTGAATTAGTGTTTTTGTGTCCTTTGGATAGATACCTATGAGTGGTATTGCAGGATCATATGGAAGCTCTGTTTTTAGTAGTTTGAGGAACCTCCACACAGCTTTCCATGGTGATTGGACTAGTTTGCACTCCCACCAGCATTGTAGCAGAGCTCCTTTTTCTCCACATCCTTGCTAAAATCTCTTCTTGCTAGTTTTTAAAATATGTGACATTGCACTGGTGTAAGGAGGTAGGTATTATCATTGTGGTTTTTATTTGCATTTCCCTAATTACAAGTGATGTTGAACATTTTTTCATATGCTTATTGGCCATTTGCATTTCTTCTTTGAAAAAGTGTCTTTTTAGGTCTTCTGTCCATTTTTGACTGCGTTGTTGACTTTGTTTCTGTTGAGTTTTATTAGCTCTCCATAGATCTTTGTCAACAGTTTCTTATCATTAGTATTGTGCAGTATTTTGTGCAAAAAACAAAAACAAACAAAAAAACACCCCAATTAGTGGAGTCTCTCTTTGTTTTGGCTAATGACTCTTGCTGTGCAGAAGCTCTTTAATTTGATGTAATCCCAGCTATTTATCCTTTCCTTAATTTTCTTTGCTTCTGGTAACATGTCCTTAAAGATGTTACTGATATGTATGCCATGTATTGTGTTGCCTGTATTTTCTTCTATATATTTTACAGTTTCAGGTCATATGTCTAAATTTTCTTTTTTTAAGATTTATATATTTATGCTTACAGAACTGGGGTACAGGCCACAGGTGTGGTGGGTGAGGGAATTCATCAGAGACAGAGTGGGGAGCAGAACAGGCAGAATGCCAAGTACAGTACTGAGGGTAGCAGTGGGTGGGTCAGAAGATATCTGCCACGCCATATGGGTCAGCTCCCTGGCTGGGGATCGCACTCATGCTGCAGTGGCTTCCAAGAGCTTCATAGTGCAGTGCTTTAACCTGTTTTGCCACCAGGGAGAGCCCCTTATGTCTTTAATCAATTTTGAGTTGATTTTTGTGCATCGGGTGAGTCTAGCTTCAGTCTTTTGCATGTAGCAGTCCAATTTTTCCAGCACCATTTATTGAACAAATTGTCTTTGTTTCACTGCATATTCTTTGTTCCTTTGTCAAAGATTAGTTGTTCATAAGACAGTGAGCTAAATCTGGGCTCTCTACTTGATTCAACTGGTCTCTGTGTGTGTTTTTGTTCCAGTAATCACATATAATTCTTTGAAAAACATTGGTAGATTTTATTTTTTGCAGCTCTTTTCACAAGATATAATTTTGTGTAGTTTTTCTATGTATTGTATCTTTGGTTATAATGTCAGGGTGGTTATGACATTATAGATTGTGTAGGAAGGTCAGAGTAAGTTTTTTATTATGAAAATTTCAAATAAGAAAAAAAAATGTACATTATACAAATAGTCTTAATTCAATTACTAGATTCCATTAAATTGTGCAAATACATAATTTATCTTCCTCTTATTCATTATCAGTTAGGTTATTGCCAATCTTTTGATATTACAAATGTTACTACCAAGTACATTTTCAACATTTCTGCACAAAAACGTTATTTCAGCAAGCTAGTGTAGAAGCAAATAATACATGTGTTTTTTAAAATTTATTTTATTTGCAAAAGTAATTTTGGGAAAGAGGCATTTAGATACTTATTCAGAGAGTTGTCAATATATTTATGCTGACTTAATTATGAAACAATGAGGTCATGGTCAGTAGGCTTATGAACAAATTTGTTAAGTCTGAACAAATTCCTCCTATTATGAAGTTGAAGTAAATAAATTTTATACAAATATCTTAAAATTACTTTTCTATAACCTCACATTGTAGGTAATAGTTATGAGAAGATATTAAATACAAATTAAGAATGTAAGAATATTACAGGATGAGCCTTTGTCCTGAGTAAGCAAATGTAATGATATTTTATGGTAATCTTTACAAAAATCTTTCTAAACCTTTAAAAGAATCTTTCTAAACATTGTGTTCCCCAATGTACTGACAATCATAGAAGCTTTCATCCTACTCTGACTTGTATTCTTTCAAGCTACAATTTTAGACCACACAGAATCTTAATTGGGGTTTGTGGTTTTATTCCATAATACCTGATGTGAATTTGCTGGGTTTCAAGGCATTTAGTACCTTCAGCTTTCTGTACTGCTAAATGTACTTCAAAGAGATTCTACCACTTTACACTCTCATGAGCTCTTCTGTAGGATGCTCCAGATTTAACTAGCACTTGGTTTTATCAATCTGATGTGCTCATTTGTGACTTCAATTTATGTATTGATTACTGGGGATTCATCTGCCTATTATCCCCCTGGCTTTTCTAATATGTTTCTCAGCCCATTAAGATGCCTCCCTTTTCATGGTTTGTAAGTTATATAACATGCTAATTATCTACGTTCTAACTATCCTGTTAGCTTTTCTTTTTAAAAAAAATATTTATTTATGCACGCAAGAACTGGGATGCGGAGCATGAGAGGATTCTCTAGAGAGAGTGGGGAACAGAACAGGCAGATCTGAAATACACTGCTGAGGAGAGCAGTTGGTGGGTCAGGAGAAGTCTGCCACACCAGGTGTGTCACCTCCCTGGCCAGGGATCAAACTCGTGTTGCCGTGGCTGTGGACAGCTTCATAATGCTGTACTTTAATCTGCTGGTTTCCAGGGAGGGCCCTCCTGTTAGCTTTGTTTATGGTACTAGCTGCCATGAGCTGTAATAGTCAAATCTGTCAATTTTTATGCATTTTCTATCTTCTATAAGAAGCTGTTTCCTATTGCAAATTCCTGAAAAGCATCACCTACATTTTGTTCTACACATTACTTTTACTTTTCACATTTGAATCCTAATTGAAATTTTGCTTTTGAATTCTTTTTCATAAGCTTAAATAGTTGACTTGTACATACTGTCTCTTTCATCTGATTTATGCTGTCTTAATTTGTTAGCTTTTTATCATGTTTGTTTTTTGAGATGAAATCTCTCTCCCCCTCTTTTTCATTAAGTTGTTTACTCCTGTGCCAAATCAGTCATTAGTTTTGCAAGTTTGTCTATCTAGTTGAGCAAGTCTGCTTACATTTTTAACATTTTTTGACTAATTTTTACTTTTTTTTTTTTTAAACATTTATTTATTCATTCATACAGAGCTGGGGTGCAGAGTTGCTGGGGCAGTGAGAGGCTTCACCAGAGACAGAGTGGGGGGGGGCAGAACAAGCAGATCAATGAAGTACACTGCTGAGGGGAGCAGCGGGCGGGTCAGGAGAGGTCTGCCTCACCATGTGGATCTCCTCCTGGGCAGGCGGGGATCGAACTCACGTGGAAGTGGCTTTTCGATTCTTAGTGCTGCGCTTTAACCCGCTGTGCCACCAAGGAGGGCCCAATTTTTAGATAATTTTTGTCTTTCCCTTTACAACTCATATCTCAGATCTTGTCCATTCCCCTTTTCAATATGTATTTAATATGAAATAGTAGTTGTTCTGAGCTATTAGTATAGATTTTTTTCTAACCAACTAATTACATGTATTACAGAAACATTTCCAGATTCTGAATTAATAAAATGTTTTTGCAGTCATTATTGCAATCCTGAGATATATCTTATTTGTTTTTAATTGCTTAATTGTGATAGCTATACTTAGGACTATTTTCCTAAATAACATGATATACAATTTCCATTTCTAGAGTTCTTGTCCAGGATTGAGATAGAATTAATACCAAAGCATAAGACGTGTTGCATATGCTTTTTTCAGTAAACAGTTTTATAATACAAATGAATTCCATGCAGGCTTGATAAGTCTGGTCTCAACTGTGAAGCGAGTACTTAATGATTATCATCACTTAATATGCTTACTAGCTATTAGTATTTTCTAACTTCTTATTCTTTTTGAATAAATATTGACTCTAAAAAATTCATTTCATTTCTATGTCTTGAAATACTTTGGCAGAGTTGGTCAAATTATGTATGATTTCAAAGCCTTTACTGGACGTAACCTAATTTCTTCATGTGAATCCTCAGTGTACTAGAAAAAAAAAATCATATTTGTTATCTAAGCTCAATAAACCCTTCCAATTAAAAAAAAACCATTTTAAATTAGAGAAATGCAGAGAATAATTAGAAACAATTTTAATAGAAATCTGAATACGTGTAATGTCCCTTGAAGGCAATAGATGTTCATAATCTGTCATAAACCTAGAACTATTCATTTAAGGATCTTGATTTCAAATTCAATAGATGTTGAATGCACTATTTACTACTTAGGGCTATTTTTGCACTTGCATCTTCAAAATGAAAATTTTTATGTCGTTCTTACTGAAGAGAGAAGAGCATTCTGCCTGTTGTATGACTGCAAAAACTTTTATTAGCTATATAAACAACTAGAAAAACCCAACCAATCGATTATTCACCTTTACATGGTTTATTCATCTTTGAGTATTACATCTGACTTTAGCATGGATCTACGTGCAAACCCTATCATGTAAATGTGTTTCAGTCAGAAAGTACTGCATACTGAAATTGTTTTTTTTTGGGTGACTTAACTGTATGTTAATAACATTTCCTTTTGTTCTCAGAAATATATTCATAATGGACTTTTGAATTTGGCAAGTTTTTCTAGCACATTATCATCTGAAAATTTAGTCTAGCATTTTATAAGAGTTCTAAGTAGTTTTAATTTGCCAAATAAGAAAGATCTATTAATTTTGTGACTACAGTGGTGCCACTAATTCTTGAGCTCCCTTTAAGTTACATGCCAAAAATCATAAACTGATTATCAAATTATTTTTAATGATTTTAATGACTTAGTTTTGTTGAAAGCAAAAAATTGAAAATGACTATCATTGAATACCTTATTCAAGTCATTTCCCTTTTCTATTCTTTGTAAAGTTAGCCAAAAGTTAAGACTTCTCCATAACTGGTTCCCTTAATGTCCTCCTTCTTATGGAGCTTAACATTAAGACAAAGCTGAATAGAAATACCCCATTAAATTAGAAATTACACAGAATTCATAAAATAATTGTTTTATTTTTCAAAAACAATTATGCTTTTTACATAATTTGGGCATATTGTTATGGAGGAATAAATCCTAATTATATTGTTAGAAGTTAAATGTACTACACTGTAGATCCTAGAACACATTTTGAGATAATACCTATATGTATTGTTTTGTTTTTAAGAGCACTGTTTATGGTATTTCATCAAACTAAGACAGCTGTGAATCACAATAATTGAGTAAGAATAGATAAAAATTTAATTGTGGAAATTAACAGCAAGACCAAAAGAAAATAATTGAGTCATCATTAATTCAGAGGTTATACAAGGTACACTTATGTCTATTTCTTATTTACAATAAAATCCACAATGTTTCTTTTAATTTTAACCTAAATTAGCAGAGATGGAAAAGCTGAGAAATGGCTGAGTGACAGTAAGCTGGAAATTTGGGCCAGGTAAAATAAGGAATTGCTAGCAAAGGTTAATAATGTTTCTTGTAAGAATTTGAAAACTGTCCTAGTAATACAGAACCATGAGCTTACCTGTGACATCTCTTAACTAGCAGATGTGATGTTAATCATGTCAGAAATAAACATGAACCTCAATTTCTTCTTTCTTGAAACATGCCAGTTATGTTACCGAGAGAGATTTAGAACTCATCATCAAGCTGTTTACTATTAATGGGAATGGGGAAATGCAGTATGCTTCAGGGCAGGTTCATGAAAACACACTCTGCTTTTATACCAATACCAAATATTCTAAGATAGAGGAAGCATGCAATCTTATCACTGTTTGCTGACTAAAAATAAGATGCCTTTCAAGTTCTTGCTCTTTCACATGATTCACCTACAGGAAAGATGTTTTTTGAGTAGTCAGGAGATTAAATAAAAAGGTAAGGCCATTAAATATGTCATTCCACTACCATCCTATTTGAAAACAGAACATGTCCACATGGGCCAACATAACCCACTTCTAAGACCACATGTTACTAAATAATGAAAAGGGTGGCCAAAAACACATGCTCAGGTTCAAAGGAAAGAGAAATGACTTCGCATCTTGATGTAGCAGCAAGGTTCTGGAAGAGAAAAATTATTCGGGCCATTTTTGAAAAATGCAACATGCTATAAGTTTCTTGTGAAAAGTCGGAGAATAAAATAAAAAGACAAACAGGAAAAAGGAGAAATGGTATAACTCAGTGAATATGGAAATGTTCTTTATGGTGATCAATTTTAAACAAGCATATATATAGGAATGAGGATCTGATCCGACTCCTTTAAGGCTATTTTGATCTGCAATTCCTTTGGACAGGTGAATATTCTAGGAGAATGAATACTATTTTTTGAAGATTCAGCTAGAGATTGTATTTCTGTTCTTCAATTTTCTAAGTAGTTAAGGTGCATACTTAACAAAAAATTTGTCTTTTATTTAGTATTTTAGTAATTGTAAAAATGTGTATTTTGGAATTCTGGATAAAAATAGGCTAACAGGAAGCAAATTATCAACGTCACAAAAACTTTGATAATGGAATACACTACCAATAATGGCAATACAGTTATGGTCCTTTCCTGAGAACAAATTTGTCTCCTAAGGAAAGTCAGAAAGGATCAGATCCCTAAAAGATGTTGGTAACTTGGTTAAGAAGGAGACTTTACATTTAGATGTTTACAATTACGTTTACAAGCAGTGGAATAAACTCCACATAAACAAGGAGAGCAGTTAGTTTGAATTTCTCCAAATTATATGAATATAATGACATAAAATCTTTGCTTACTTCCTTTATCATCTTTGCCAACAACACAATGATCTATAAGAGATGGCTTAGTAATTATTTCCAAATGTTGTTGTTTCATAAAGAAAATACTGAATTCTTTCTTACCTATAAAGCACAATAACAGTTCATGAAAGTACTCTACTTGCTCTAATTTTCAACATGTGACCTCAATTCATCTGGAAAGACAAGATGTTAGGAAATAAAGACATTTCCTTTAAAATATTGGACGGAAATTACTAATTTACTACTTCATATCTACATCCCTACATATTGAGGAGGTAAAGCAGAACAATTATGTATTAAGCACCTACAATTTATCTGGCATCATTGTAAGAGCTTGGAGTCAATGAGAAAGTAATAACTACCATTTACTGATACCTTACTATGTACCAGGCTCTGGCGTTAAAGTGGTATACACATAAATCTAATCTTCAAACACAATACCTCTATGACATGAGTACGATTAAGTTCTTTACATGAGAAAATTGAGGCACAGAGAAGTTAAATAAATGATCTAGCTAATAATTGGTAGAAGGCCGTGGCCCTCATGGAATTTTATTAATGTAAAATATTTCTCTTCCTTTTTTTTTTTTGTTTCTGTGAAAAGAACTAATGAAGAGATAGGTTGAACTGGGTATCAGATTGGTGGTTAGATCATTTCATTTTTAGATGTTTCTTTTTGGGAAAGTTTAACAAAATTTTTAGTAGTTGTATTTCTTTATACTTTGACCTCAAAAGAGCTAAAAAGCCTGCAAGTTGTTAAGACTTGATTTTGTTTAAATAGTTGGGGGGAAATATTCCTTCATATTTTTCTCTTCATTATTGTAGTTATACTTAGCATTCCTTCCTGTGCAAAAACCAATCTCCAATCCAGATAGGCCAAGGGAACTGACACTGTGTTTCTCAACACAGGTGGGCCCAAGTTAATTATGCCTTGGTCATAGTTACTGGTTCCAGACCACAGAAATATGACCTAAGCATGGCCATGCTGCCTTTCTTGGCCTCAAGAGAAAATGACTCCACAATACAAAGAAATGTAGAGAACTTCAGATGCAGAGCACTTTAACTACACAAGGAAAAGGTTTATCTTAGTCCTTTCCAGTTAAGTAAGTATAAGTACTCCCTTTTTACTTAACAAAGTGGGTTTCTGTTAACTTTCAATCAAGCCTCAATGCATTTACGATAGCATTATATAAAATATGAAGCAAAATCGTGAATGGTTATAATAGACTTACAGTTATAAAGAATATGAATTCACTATTCTCTCCTTCAATTCCTTCTCTATGAATGAAGAGCTGCCCATAGCTTTATAGTTTAATTTGCAAAAGTAGCATGCACAATATTTACCTAAAAACTCTTAAGTGATTACAAAACATTATTTTAATTCTTCTTCTTTAGCATATGACAAAACCACGATATAGCTAAGACAAAATGTTTTATTTCAAAACATTAGAAAAAACATTAAAAGACAAAAGTCCAAAAAAAAAAAGACAAAAGTCCATTACATAGGAGAGAACTTAAATATCTGGAACCTGTAAATCTTCTAAAATGTGGTAGGCACTTCCAGAGAGCTTAATATTGCAAATTATCCTATCAAGTCTTCTCTAATATTTCAGTACTTCATACAATGAAAAATATGAAGCCCCAACTAATTATTCAAAGTCACCATCTTAGAGTTCAACTTAATTACACAAGTTTTGTCCAAGATGTTCCTGACATATGAAGCTTCCAGATGAATTTCATAAATGTTAACAAAAGTATCTTCCTTTTTTGCCTGTGAAAGTCTGAGCATTGCTGTATTGTTGGCTTATATCCACTACAGATACTGGTTCTAGGCCAGCCCAAGGGTCTTCAAGCATTGAAGGCTTAAAATAACTTTCCAACTCATTAGACATTCTTTTTTCTCTACCACGCCCTGATCCAAATGGTGTAGATGTCCTTGGAGAACCCTTTAGGAAAAAAATCATCAGTTAAAAAAACATTTAGCAGAGATAACCTTCTTTATAAGTGGGGACCACATTGCTAAGTTAGAAGTTGTTTCTTGAACCTAAATATGTGCAATTGCAAGGTTCATGCTTCCGTTAATCTAGAATTTGTGTGTAAAAAGTATTTAAACCAAAGTGTCATTTCAAATACTGTTGGATTTTTAATGTAATAACTTTGCAGAAATAGCAATTGGTGATGAAATGAATCATATTTCAATTTTTCTTTCAAATTTCCTTCCTTTTTGGAGAAAAATTACAACGTTTTTTAAAATCCTAGTTTCAAATTTATAGAACAATTCTATTCATGAAATTTTATCGTTCTCCTTAGCTCCAGGGACAAAGGGATTAGGGTTCGTTTAACAAAAACAAAATTGGAAAACCAGTAACTACACAACCCGAGACACACCAGAAATACTCCTATCTCGAGACTGTATTCAGTCTGAGCGGGATGGGAGCCTTCTTCCCCTATTGCTAGGCCTTCTATCGAGAAACTCTGGAACAGGTGCCCATTTGGTTAGAAAACAAAGGCGGGTGAGGGGGAAGGTGCTAGCGGTAGGAAGAAGATACCAACCTACATACAATTTTAAACTCTAGAGGAGCCATATACTGGAGATTCGCTGACTCTCCCACAAGGCCCATGGCAAAGAAGTTGTATTTGGGGGAATGTCCGTGTGAGTGGCTCAGTACTGGTTAGAAGCAGAGCGGAAGGGCTCCGCTCTGAACAGGAAGTACAGCTCCGGCACATTTTAGGAAAATCTAAATAAAGTTACTTAACTTCTCTAAGCCTCAGTTTACTCATCTGCAAAACGGGCTAAAATAACATCTCAGCTCAAAGAGGATTAAACAAAATGATCCGCGTTAAGGGTTATTAGTACCGTGCCTGCATACAGTAAGAGCTCCGCAAACGCTGACTATTATTACCTGGGGGTGGGTCTGCTGCTGCCCCGGGGAGTAGCCGAATTGCTGCTGGGACCCCGCGGGGGACTTGGAGTAGGAGCCAGGGTAACCGCCAGAGGACGGAGACCCGAACCGGCCCCCTGAGAAGCTTCCTCCGTGTCGAGGCGAGTGGCCGCTTCCGTAGGGCCTAGACCGGGGCCCGTAAGGCGACGTGTGGTGAGGGCTCCCGTATCCGTCCCGAGGAGAGGGCGGTCGCGGCCCGCCTCCTCCCGAGGTACCCCGGAAGCTGCTCCCAGTACCCCAACCTCCTACACCCGGGCCGGGATAAGGAGGAGTCGGGGGTCGAAAATTCTGTCGGTGCATAGTCGGAAAACGAAGAAACTGCACTGACCGCCGTAATCTCCCGCCGGAACTGTTCGGAACAATCCTTCAGGCAGAACTGGCGGTTCTCCGCCTAAACAATCCTCCGCCGCGACAGCACATTGGTTCCGACGATACAAAAGTTCCGCTAGAGGCCTATGGATAACTGGATTACTGAATTGGGTAAAGCTAGAGCGTTGGAAGCCAAGAAAGAAGAGGGAAGAAAGGATAAAGAAAAGACGGGAAGCCTCCCAGGAATGGCCTCTGGAGTCTGGCGGTCCTTAGTGGGCCGACTGGAGTTATTCTGGGAGGCAGGCGCGGACGCGCTCACTCCCAACCGGCAGGGGGCGGGGCATGGGGCGGGGCATGGGGCGGGAAAGGGCGTGGCGTGGAGGCGGGCGGGGTCTGCAGTGTCCACTGGCGCCGGCGGGTGGCTGTGGGCCGTGAACGTGCCGCGTTCTTCCCTCTCGCTGTGGCTGAAGAGGTCTGAGTCGCGCGATGCTGGCGACGCTGGGGAGGCTCGCGGCTCTGCGGAGAACCGGCTTTCTCTCCAGCCGGGGTGGCTGGAGGGGGCTGTGGACCGGCCGCCCGCAGTCAGGTATCCTCCTCCGAGACTCGGTCTGGGCGGCGAAAGAACGCCTAGCCCCAGCTTTTCTCCTTTCGCCGGGTGCCGAGGAAAGCCCCCGCGCTTTCTTCAAACATCTGCGGCCGCTGCAGCCCGCCGTTTGTCCCCACCTCCCTGCGCCCCTTTTTCAGGCCGCCCCGGGGTCACCCTGTTTGTGCCTGCGCCTGGGCCGGACCCTCGGGAGAGCGCTGGGCGGTGCGAGTCCGGGCGGACGCTTGCCCTCTTTCCCTCACCTCAGCCCTCTCGTGCCCCAAGTTTATAAACAACTTAAAAAGTGTAGAGCCAGGAAGGGTTTCAAACTGCAGCTTTTACACACAGCTGAGAGACTGTGCTAACTAATGTCGGACTTTACCCCCTTTCTTATTCTTGTTAGATGGAAGAGGGCTTGGGAAGTGGTTAGGAAGCAGAGATAATAATTTCCTAAAAGAACAAAATCCGGTCAATGCAAATCTCCATTACTTAAGACTTCTAGTTAAAAAGAAAAATGTGGCAATTCAGGAATGACATCTCCTGTATAATAAAGCACGAGTTTGTACCAGAAAACTGTTCCAGAATTTTATTTAGATTTGAAATTTCGGTTTACTGTACTTTGATGGACTCTCTTTACTCTTTTCAAACTTTGGGAATGGTAGTCCACCGTCAGGCTTGAAGTTAGGTTGCAAGTAATAGAATCCTAACATCATACTAGCTAGCGATTCCCACCTGTCATACCTTTTTTATTCTCAACCAATCTACTTTTCTGGGGGAGGGAATGGGAAAATGTTAGTAGGCACTAAAATTATTGATTTTGTAATTGGCAAATTACACACAGAATTGAGTGAAAACACCTTGTTATCTTTTTATTTGGTTTTCACTTGTGGAATGTTTTCCCCTAAAGTGATTATCTCCTATACATAAGAACTTGCGGTAGAAATACAGTGGAAGAAATACAAAGAAAAAAAAATTGACAGATGATTCATGACTGTGCCTTTCATCTCCTTGCCCTGTGTGTGTGTGTGTGTGTGTGTGTGTGTGTTGGAGAGTAAATTCTTAATTCTTAAAGAAATAGATCACTTGAGAACAGGCTATTTGGAACAAGCAGTGGTGGGATCAGAACTTTGACTTCTTGAATCCCAGTCATTTGATTTTTTTCCTAAGTCGGCCTGTCTTTTCAAAAAATGCAATATATAAATATATAAGTGAACATGTAAAATTTTTAAGTGGTGCTGTATAGCATTTTAATTTAAATTTAGAGATTCGTTCATAATCTTAAGACTGAATTTTTATGAACGTAGCTAGAATTTGCCGAGGGTTCAGCTGGTAAATCTAGGGTCCCCAGCTATCTTTTTGTATTGAGTTTATTTGTATAGTGGGGAAGAGATAAGAGAGGAAGAGGAGGGAAGTTTTATACTGAGTTACCTGGAGGTGAAAATGTGAACTGAGATAATGGATTTACAATTATGGTGATTACTTTGTAAACTATGAGCTCTCTGAAGAGAAAAGGCTGCTTTTCATTTTTGCGAATAACAGAGGTATGGTTCCATCAAAAAGTGTAGTACTATTTAGGGAGGACTGGCATTTGAAGACAGTGATTTTGTGGAAGATGCTATTTGTATGAGCAGTGTTATTTTCAAGTGGCATGGTATAAGTAAAAAATCAACAGAAGGAACATCATTTTCTGGTTCCCATGAGCCTTTATGATGAGTACCTGAATTAATTGCTTAACTTTGTAATGGTGTGTCTTTTATTATATGTAAGCATATAATAACCTAATAAAATTGAAGTGTACATGTCAATGGGATCTTGCCTGTTTGTTAAGATTGAGGATTTAAGTTGCTTAAGGTTTTTGGGGTGTTTTTTTTTTTCCCAGGGAATTTCATTTTTTTTTTTTTTTTTTTACAATTTAAAGAAAAGATTTATTTATGCATACAGGAATGGATTACAGGCCAGAGGTGCAGGGACAGTGAGAGGACTCCCCAGAGACAAAGTGGAGAGCAGGACAGGCAGAATGACTGAAATACACTCTTGAAGGAACAGCGGGCAGGTCAGGAGAGGTCTGCCATACCTGTGGGTGACCTCCCTAGCAGGGGATGAAACTAGTGCTGCAGTGGCTGAGATAGCTTCATATTGCTGATTACTTGCCTTTAATTGTTGCTCTCCCAGGGAGGGCCCCAATTTCTTTCTTTCTTTCTTTTTTTTCTTTTTTTTTTTTTTTTGGCAAGGGGGAAGGGTAGAATCTTTTAAAAAACCCATATCTGGAATTTCAAAATATGAGAGAAGAGAGGCTGTCTGAAGCAGTATTTGGGGGTCCAGGGCCCTGCTCATTCTGTATTCCTGCTTATTCCCCCCCCCCACAGGAAGCTTCTGGGGCACTCTGAGGAAATTGTATGAAGATCAGTACTTTAGGTGTTAATAAGTGCTGTAAATACTTTGATTAATTTAACTACCTGTAATGAAGAAGTGAATACTATAATGTTGCACGGTCAGGCCTTTCTAAGTCAAGAAATCTAGAACATGGGTTAAAGGGCAAGCCTTGGAAATTAAAAGATGACTGAATAGATTGAGAACTCCTAAAAGTTTATGTTTCAAAAGGTATCAAACTCAGAGCTTTGGAGACCTTTCTGAGGTTGAGATTATAAACTCAATGAAGTTTGTCTTTCCCCTGGAGATATTTATTTACATTCCAAAGTAGATTTTTGCATTAGGGAGGTTACCTTTCTTTGTCTTTTTCAGAGAATGTGGCAACTGGGCAGCTAACCTGTACAAACTCATAATTGTTGGGAAATTTCCTAATATTTATTTGTTTATGCATACAGAACAGGGGTACACACCAGAGGTACAGGGGCTGGAGACAGATGTCTGCCTCACCGAGTGAATCACCTCTGGGCTGGGGAATGAACTTGCACCACTGAAGTGCTTGCAGTGTAGTGTAGAAGAACCTTTCTTATAGTTCGAGTCCCCCCCCCCTCCTTTTTTTAAGTAATATAATACTTTATTTTTACATCATTTTGTGACTTTTTCCATCTCAGTTGGACATAGGCTTCCTATCACCAAATCACCAGTGTGCGATCACCATAGTCTAGTGCACTCCCCCCCACTCTACCCCTATAAAATGTCTCTGGTACATAGTTCAACCCCTTTTATATGCAGCCCTAACCCACAGTCCACAATCTCACTGTAAAAAGCCTATATTGCACAAAGATGTAGGGGAAAATGGTGCATTTCTGGATACAAGTAAATAACTGTTATCTGGTCCAGAAATCTGGTGTTTATTTTTAGGTTAAAAATGAATAAATAGGCCCTCCCTGGTGGCGCAGCGGGTTAAAGCACAGCACTGAGAATCTGAAGCCACTTCCGCATGAGTTCCATTCCCGCCTGCC
>NW_004567106.1:3804194-3808049 GCF_000260355.1 Condylura cristata | reverse complement strand
TCACCTCTGGGGCAGGCGGGGATCGAACTCATGCAGAAGTGCCTTAAGCTTCTTAGTGCTGTGCTTTAACCCGCTGTGCCACCAGGGAGGGCCAGAAGCAACTTGTTCTCAAGAATCTGAGGGCCAATTCTACTGTTAATGATCTGAGTTTCCCAGATCATTCCCTCATGTGTCCTTTGTCTAAAATAGTCAAGCACAGGTGACTTTTACTTACTGTTTACATTAATTTTATTTCTTTATTTTAATAGTGTTATTTTTCTTTTGAGGTAATGTTGATTTATTACACTGTATAAGACTTGAGGGTATAGGTTCACATCGCTTCACATTTATGTTACCACTCTATACCCACCATCAAATCATCTATAGTCTTCTACCATAGTCCATGGGACATCCTCCTCCCTTTGCTCCCACTCCCCACTCCCTGCTTTTCTGATAACCTCAGTTCTACACAGATTAAATGTTTTGTACAGTTACTTTTTTTAGACTAATATTCTTTACTGAAGATGTAACACAGGTGAAAAACAGTAACATTGCTGATGGAATACTTCAAGAAGAAGTAAAATGTAAGAATATGAATATTGTTTTCTAGACAAAAGTTTTTTAAATTACTTGTATAATTTTAAAAAAGTTTTTATATGTAAACTATCTTTGTATAATTCCACTTTGTATAATTCTTTGTATAAACAATACATTCTTTTGATAGAAAATCTGAGATGGTCGGCAAAATAGGAATCAAGACAAATAATCTCTTATCCAAGCAGCAACTATTTAATACTAAATATACGAAACTCAATATTTAAAAAAAAAAACTTCAAATAATAAATCTTTAAATAAGAAAATAATCTTTTAAAATGAGAAAACTGTACATGAATACTTATATAGCTGGGGTTTGGAAAATCCTGATACCTGTGCAGAAAAGAGTTAATATAGCAAGAGTCAGTTTGTTTTTTGAAGGACTTTCTTGCAAGTTTGGTTGACACCTGTGAACTTGGCCACCTAAATACAAGGGTTCCCAGGTATGGCATTTAAAAAATTTATATAGGGCCCTCCCTGGTGGCGCAGCGGGTTAAAGCACAGCACTAAGAAGCTTAAGCCACTTCTGCATGAGTTCGATCCCCACCTGCCCCGGAGGTGACCACATGGCGTGGCAGACCTCTCCTGACCCGCCCACTGCTCCCCTCAGCAGTGTACTTCGTCGATCTGCCTGTTCTGCTCCCCACTGTCTCTGGTGAATCCTCTCACCCTCCGCATCTCTGGCCTGTACTCCAGTTCTGTATGAATAAATAAATCTTTAAAAAAAATTTATATGTATGTGTGTGTGTGTGTGTGTGTGTATTTTACATTATTTTTCATTTTGTACATTTTTCATCTCAGTTGTAACCCCTGTGGACTTCCCACCACCACTTCCCCTATGTGCCATTACCATAGTCCCATTTGCTCTTCCCACCCCAGTTTTTCTCTTGTTCCCCTCTCCTCCCCCATAGAATGTCTGTTAGTTGATGTTATTTTTTATTTTATTACAATTACTACATATATATAGTATATGGTACATGTACTATATACTATTATATACATATAGTATAGTAATAGTATATATCCCATGATCCCTTACACTCCTGCTATGAGTGAAACCATCTGGAATTTTTCTCTTTCTTTCGGGCTTATTTCACGAAGCATGATCTTTTCCAGTTCCACCCATATTACAGCATGTGGCATGAGTCTATCTTTTTGATCGCTGAGTAATATTTCAATGTATGTATATACCACACCTTCTTGATCCAGTTATCTGTTTTTGGGCATTTGGGTTGATTCCACAACTTTCCTATTATAAATAGGGCAGCAATAAGCAGAGGAGTGCAGGTATCCTTTTGAATTACTGTTTTTGTGTCCTTTGGGTAGATACCTAGGAGACTTAAGAGTGGAGTTGCTGGATCACATGGAAGCTCCATGTTTAGCAATTTGAGAAACTTCCAAAAAGCTTTCCATAGTGATTGCAGCAGTTGGCATTCCCATCAGCAGCGTAGAAGAGTTCCTTTTTCTCCACATCCTCACTAACATTTATTGTTGCTTGTTTTTTTAATATGTGCCTTTCTCATTGGTGTGTGGTGGTATCTCATTGCGGTTTTGATTTACGTTTCCCTTATTGCAAGAGATGCTGAACATTTTTTCATATGCCTGTTGGCCATCCTCATTTCCAACCCCATTTTTTGGATGGGGTTGTTAACTTTATTTTTGTTGAGTTTCATTAGCTATTTGTATGTCTTTGTGATCAGTCCTTTATCATTTCTATTATGTGCAAAAATTTTCTCCAGTCAGTGGGGGTGTGTTTGTTTTATGTACTGTCTCTTGCTGTCCAGAAGCTCTTCAATTTGATGTAGTCCCAGCTGTTTATTTTCTCTTTCACTATCCTTGCTTTGGATGTTGTATCTTTAAAGATGTTACTGAGGTGTATGTCATGTAGTGTTTCACCAATATTTTCTTCTAGATATATGAAGCCAACATTACACTAATACCAAGACCTGAAACTAGATATGGATATACGAACAATGTGATCTATGGGAGTCTGAAATTTTGGTACATAGACAGAGTGTACCTATGTTAGTAGGCCTTAATAAAAATCTTCACTCTGAGTTTGCAGTATACTTTTCCTATGAAGAAACATTGAACTTACTATATTTTTTTGGTTTGAGGAAGAAGAATGTGTGGCCCATTGATGGGAGGCAGAGAACATAAGCCTGTCCATGAACTTTTCCAGATTCTGCCTGTCTTTTCTCCTTGCTTATCCTATTAATAGTATACATTTTGCTGTAATAAACCTTAGTCATTAATACAACTATGTGCTGGGTCCTGTAGCTCCTTTTAGCAAATCATTGAAAATGTGCATAGTCTTGAGGACCCCAGAAACAATACTTGGGTAGAAAGTAAAGGATATGATTGTTTTGAAAGTAAAATTCCAGAACAATTCAAGAATGCAAGTAGCAGATAGAGAAAACTTATTTTTATCATCTATAACTGATATAGGCTAATATTCCTATGGCATAAATAATCTATACAAATGAGTAAAAAATATTCCTATATAAATATGGATCAAAAGAAGAAATAATTTATAAGAGAAAATATGAATGGAGATTGAAGGTCTTAAAATTGTTTTCCTTAAAATGATTCATCCATCTTTTAGAAAAAGTTTTCACATAATTCAGTTTGAAGACTACTGTGAAAAAATCTGTCTCTGAAATGAGGTCCCCTTGTATCAGTTTGGGACTTTAATTTCTGTAAAACAATTTAGAGACTCTCATTTCTCTTCAATGCTTGTCATCTTTTTTGACTAGGTTTTGAGTAGGTTGTGTCTAGTACAAGTGTTACGTTGTTTTAGTGGTACACATTAATACACAGCAACATCCTTAATACAATCAAGCCATCTTTCTTGCACGGTAAGTATACTATTTCAAATTTGTAGCCTTTAAGATTGGTAGAGCATGGGTTAGAAAGGCCTGGTGAATTTCATGGGATTTAAAAAAAAAATTTAAATATATAATAGTTTATTTTTATATCATTTTGTGCATTTTTCCATCTCATTTGCAATCCCCTTGGGCTTCCCGTCACCAAATCACCCATGTGCCATCACCATAGTCGAGTACATTTCCCTCCCCCTGCTGTTTTTGATCCCATTCCCCACTCCACCTCCACAAAATGTCTCTGGTATATAGCTGTTCATCATTATCATTATTTTCTCACCTGTTCTGTTATATTCCTGCTATGAGAGGAACCATCCAGTATTTTTCCTTTTCTTTCTGGCTTATTTTACTGTGGGGGACCTTGACCAGCAAGGCCGGAGATTAGGGGCCCCAGGTCCGG
>NW_004567106.1:3700039-3803729 GCF_000260355.1 Condylura cristata | reverse complement strand
TTTTTAATCCAGTCATCCATTTTTTGGCATTTGGGCTGTTTCCATGTCTTTCCAAATGTGAATAAAGCAGCAATAAACATGGAGATGCAGGTGTCTTTCTGAATCAGTGTTTTTGTGTCTTTTGGGTAGATACTTAGGAGTGGGATTGTTGGGTCATAGGGAAACTCCATCTTTAGCAGAATGAGGAACCTCCAAACAGTTTTCCATAGTGGTTGTACTAATTTGCATTCCCACCAGCTGTGCGGGAGAGTTCCTTTTTCTCCACATCCTCGCCAACATTTGTTGTTGCTAGGTGTTTGAAGATGTGCCATTCTCACTGAGGTGAGGTGGTATCTCATGTTGTTTTAATTTGCATCTCTCATGGGATAATTTTAAAGGATCACCCTGACATTGGCTTGTATTACTTTTCCTGTATTTCATTGACTAGACCCCAGCATTTGACCCTAACCTAACTGAGAGAAGCTAGAAAATGTAGACGAGTGATCTGGGATTAACACTAATTTGTCCTTTGGTGTGTCAGCTTTACCCCAAATCCGAAAGTCCTTTGTCTAGTTTTCTCTCTGTATATGTCTAAGAATTTTCATTAAAATAGTGTCATACAACAGTCAGATTCCAAAATATATTTGATGGCAAGTTTCAAAGTAATAGCTAAATTCTAGATGGGTAAAACAGATCTTAAGAAATTGGGTAGCAGCAGGTGAATTATAAATTATCATTAGTTATTATACATTCAACTATTGTTCTTTGCTTGCCTTTAAATGGTGTAATTGCCTTATAACTTTAGCATCACTTTCAGATGACATTTCTACAACTCAAAAATTTAATTTCTTTCACATGTCTTCTAGTAGATACCAATTTTTCAAGTACTCCACCCTTTCCAAAAATTACCTTGCAAACTATACTATTAGGAACAGAACTTCTTCAAGTGTTCTAGAGTGTTAAAAGGCATCATACTAACTACTGAAAAAGCTTGAGCAGTTTAAGAGTATATGCTTTGAAGAAATATCCATCGTTTGCTTTTTTTCTCCAAAATTTTGGTAGTGCTCTGTAAAACATCAAAAGTCCCTTCATGTATAGCACATGATCTATTTATTATTTGATCAGTTTTATGACTTGACCCTTTTTCCTTCCTTGTCTCTGTGGTTGGCTGGCAGTGTGGTGAGCGATACTGTAATTGTCACACAGATGAGGCACTTGTATGGGCACTTATATGGGCATATCTCCTATCTAGTGTTGCAAAGGTTTATTTGTGTCACGGAAGCCTTAGGGTCAGGGGAGTTCTTGAAGCATTTCAGGAATTGATGGCGGCTTCATTATATTTCTTTGAATTGTTGGTCAGCTGTATCATCATAATGACTTCCATCCTAAAGACCAAATAAAATGCAAGGTGTTCAATGTAGTTCAACAGATTACATTATAGGTCCAATTAATGATGCCCTTTTCAAATGTTTTTCTCCCTGTAGTGATCTCACTCCCATTTAGCCAATTCTGGCCTTTTTAAATAGGCAAAATATAAATGTAGATAGCCTTTTAATATAGAATATTGAGAATCGTTTCTCCTATTTTGAAAAATAACCATATGATTTTTTGTTTTTAAATGCAAATTAAGATCTTTCCTTCAGTAGGTGGTGTGACTGTATACTACATATATGATGATGACAATAACAATTAAAAACTCTAGTGAGCATTTATTATATCCTAGGAAGTGTTCTAAGCACTTTACATTCACTATTTCATTTAATCCTTGCAAATTCTATGATCTAGATGTTTCAAATGAGGAAACTGAAGTTTAGAAAGTTGCTTTGCCCAATGTCACTTGGGATAAGTTGACTAGTGGAGCAGGGAATTGATTTCAGTGTCTTCCTAGCTCATGATCTTATCTGTTTAAAAACTTGTTCATTGATTTTGACTTAAAGTATTCTAGAAGTCTTTTATGGGTGTCTTCTTGGGTAATAAAAACAAAAATCTGTTGTTTGATATTAAGTGAATTAAATTTAAGTATTACTAATTAAATTTTACTAGTTTATTTTGTTGTAGGATATTATTAGTAGTGAAATGAGATTTATGAAGTAAAGATATTATTAAGTATTTTAAAAAAAGATTTACTTATGCACACAGAACTGGGGTATAACCAGAGGTAAAGGGGTGGTGAGAGGATTCACCAGAGACAGAATGGGGAGCAGGACAGGCAGATAGTCCACGTACACTGCTGAGGGGAGTGGCAGGAGGGTCAGGAGAGGTCTGCCGTGCCATGAGGTCACCTCCGGGGCAGGTGGGAATCCAACTCATGCGGAAGTGGCTTTAGCTTCAAAGTGCAGTGCTTTAACCTGCTGCGCCACCAGGGAGGGCCCTATTCATAAGTATTTTGTGCAACATTTAAAATAAGGCAGGCATCCTAAAAGAGACCTGAATATAGAAAACCAGTATTTTTGAAGACATATAACAAAAATAATTACTTGTCCATTCATTCTAATGATGTGAAAATATCTTTACAATTAACAATGGCCTACTACACAGCAATCAAAAAAGATAAATTCATACCATTTTTAGCAATATGTATGGAACTGAAGTGACTATGTTAAGCAACAAGCCAGGAGGAGAAAGATAAATGCTAGATGATGTTACTTACACAGATGAACCAAACAGAGAGGTATCCAGCTATGGGTGGGGAAAGCACAATGGTCTATGGTGGAGGACTATGGTGCTTTGGGGGTGGGAGTGCACACCGGAGGGGAGAAATTCTATACTGTAAATACTTACAAAGATGTAAAAACAATGATTACTTCATTAAAAAAAAGCACAGTGTCAGTATCATCTATTTTTTAAATTTATCTCTTTCCCTTTAAAAGGCAATTCAATAGCGTGAAAGATTCAACAAAGTTAGTATTTCTGCAATAGTTTTCTTTATGTTGATAGCTTAATACTCTGGCCTACCCTTTCAACATACTGTAAATTTTTTGGAAATAGAATGGTCTTCCATACATATCCCCTGAACATTTAAGAAGAACTAATAAGTTTGTTGAACTGAGCCCTCTACTAAGAGCTGTATATACAATATATGTTTGAAATAGTTACATTATGTTCCAAGATTTTTGCTTTGTATTAATAATCTGTTAACTTTAGAAAACAGTTATTTTTATTTCTGTTCCATTTGGTGCCATTGGTAGCCTTTTAACTAGATTGCTTATTTGTCAAATGCTGATTTGCAATTCTTATTCTCCTTCAAGGCTTCAAAAATAATCCGGCAGTTACTGTATAAATCACGTAGGATGGCATGCTGTTATGATTAATTGCTAATTAATTTCAAATTCTGCTTCTGTGATGAAGGTATACTCTCAAATGAAAAACTATAAACAATCATTAGCCATTGAAAACAAACAAACAAAAAAAAGCATAGTTGAGGTTTTCTATAAAATATTTTTGTCTTCACTTAATTTTTTTTTGCTAATTGTTCACATAATCAATTAAGCAGTATTACACAAATATGTAGCTTAACCTTTGTATTCCTTTTTAAAAAATAGCTGTGTGTGGCATGTCATTGAGTATATATAGTTCATATTTTTTTAAGTCATTCACCTTTTGATGTGCATTTAGGTTGGTTATGCAATTTGGAAATTGTGGACAGTGCTGCTATGAATATAGGCATACATAAACCTTTCATATTAGAGTTCTCATATTTTTTGATAAGTATGTATTAGAGGTATAATACAGGAATTTAATTTTTATTTTTTAAAATCTCCATACCATTTTCCCATGGATAAAAGTTCCTTTTTACTTCTTCTCCAACATTTGTTGTTTCCATTCTTTTTGATATGGGCCATTCTCACGGGGAGAGGTGATATCCTATTGTGGTTTTGATTTGCCTTTCCCTTATAATGAGGAATGTTGTTTTTTTCTTATGCCTGCAAGCCATTTGATTATCTTCTTGGGAGATTTTCGTTGCATTGCCCTTATGCTATTTTGATTACTTTCACTGTGAAGTATATTTGAATTCAGAGAGTATGATACTTCTGTTTTTCTTTTTTTAAAATTTACTTGGCAATTTTGTATCTTTTATGGTTCATACAAATGTTAGACTTTTTTTTGTTCTTGAAGAATGTCTTTGGGATTTTGAATGGATATTGTGTTGAACCTATAAATTGCTTTAGGTTATGTGACCATTTTAACGATATGATACTTGTTTTTCAAAGCAATGAACACAGGATATCTTTCCATAACTTTGTGTCTTTTTTATTTTTTTCATTGTTTTTGACAGTATCTTACAGTTTACAGTGTATACATTTTTGCCAACTTTTAAAAATTTATTCCCAGGTATTTCGCCCTCTTTGGTGCAATTGTAAATGTACCAAGTTGTTTTCTTAATTTCTCAGTCTTCTAATACATGCAAATGCAAGAGATGTTTGTGTACTGATTGTGTGTTTATTTATTATTTCCAGGAGCTTTATACTCCAGTTTTTTTTTATTTTATTTTTTAGATGTGTATTGTCTTGTCATCTGCAAATAGTGGTAATTTTACTTATTTTCCAATTAGAATTCATTTTTTTTATTAAAAAGTTTATTTTTACATCATTTTGCACATTTTTTTTTCATCTCAATTGTAATCCCCACGGGTTTCCCATCACCAAATCACCCCTGTGCCACCACCATAGTCCCGTGTAGAATTCATTTTTATCTCTTTTTTTTTCCTCGCCTGTTTGCTCTAGCTAGCACTTCCAATACTATTTATGTATTTTAAAGACCTCAGTTCTCTAAAAGAGCATTTTTAGGTTCACAGCAAAATTCAGAGGAAGGTACAGAGTGCTATAACATGTCCCACATGCTATAGTATCCCCCATTACCTGCATCCCCCACCAGTGGGTAAATTTCCTACAATACGTGATCCTGCATAGACATACTCTACTCACTCAAAGTCCATCATTTACATGAGGGTTAACTGATTTTGTTGTGCACTCTGTGATTTAGGACAAATGTATATGTATATGTACTCATTGTTGCATCTACAGAATTTTTTCAGTGACCTAAATATTCTTTGTGCTTGGCCTATTCATTCCTTCCCCCTCCCAGATATTTTTTTATTAAGCAAAATATTTTAAGTGTAACTGTGGTATTATCAATTGACTAATTAATCTGGTATTAAAACATTTAGCTTCTACAGATTGACTGAATTGGATCAGCTTAAGGTTTCTGTGTTTTAAATATATATACATATATATGTAGCAGAAATAATGCAAAGGAAATTTTTTGGTAATAATAGAGATTATTTAAAATAATACCAGAAGTTATGTATTCTTCTTTCTAAAATTTAGTAATCAATTCTCTTCAAATATTTTCTGTACTTTTCCAGGTATTAACAATCTGAAGCCATTGAAGGGTGTAAAAATTCTGGATCTAACAAGGTATTAGTTTATTATATTTTGGTGATTTAGGTTTTCCTTTCAACAAAATTAATTTAATTTTTGGGATATAAGAAGATGCTTAGATGTTTACTATTGTGATTTTGTGGAAAGGAAAATTACTGAAATTTCTTCATCTTAAGAGATCATTAGCATAATATTTTTGCATTTCTTTCTAATTTATATATAATTTTAAAAACAAAATTGTGATTATATTCAAATTATAGCTTTAGCTACATTTTAAACATAATGTTTTGAATATTTTCTTTGCCATTCTAAATTCAACCAAAAATATAAGATGATACTTTATTATAATATCACAGAATTAATCATCCATAATAATTACTTAGTCACCAAATATTTACTGTTACAAATTAGGTTCCTTTGTGCATAAGTTTTGACTTAGGAAATATTTTTATTTATTTATTTATTTATTTATTTATTTATTTATTTATTCATTTATTCATTCATTTATTTATTTATTTTTAAAGATTTATTTATTTGTGCATACAGAGCTGGGGTACAGGCCAGAGGCTCAGGGGCGGCGAGAGGCTTCACCAGAGACAGAGTGGAGAGCAGAACAGGCAGGTACACTGCTGAGGGGAGCAGCGGGCGGGTCAGGAGAGGTCTGCCTTGCCATGTGGTCACCTCCAGGGCAGGCGGGAATCGAACTCATGCGGAAGTGGCTTTAGCTTCTCAGTGCTGTGCTTTAACCCGCTGCACCACCAGGGAGGGCCTGATTTATTTTTAATATATTTTTAAATATAGTTTTGTTTTCCTTTATTTAACTTTAGAGTTTATTTCTTTTTCTGTTCTAATCACACCATCCTTTATTCCTGTTTAACTCATTCTTCCTTTTAACTTGAAAAACCTGAATTCTCTTGCTAGTGTTTTTTTCAATGCATTTTTTTTAATGTCCACTATTTGTCGTTGTCATTCTTCCTTGCTTTGCTACATAGAATTTCTTGAACTTTTTTCCATTTTGCTGTGAATGGCAGCATTTCATGTTTCCCTGTGGTTGGATAGTATTCCTTTACTTGCATTCCTCGTATATTTACTGCATTTTCTTGATTCAGTCCTCTTTCAGTAGACACTTTAATTGTGGTAGTATACCCTTTAAAGCCTTTAGTGCATATGGGAAAATTACTTTTAGAGCTGTTTTAATAATTTTTGATCCTCACTAGTACTATATGAGCTCATCTGTATTGAAGGACTATTGAGAAACAAATTAATATAAAAATCTTCAAATGGTAATTAATTCATTTATCGTTATTCATATAGAGTACTGGCGGGACCTTTTGCTACTATGAATTTAGGAGATCTTGGAGCAGAAGTTATAAAAGTGGAAAGACCAGGTAAAGCTATTGTACCCTTGAAAGCCATACACATAAACTAATAAACAATGTTAATAATTCTTTAAATATCTGTGTCTCTATATATGAGATGAGGAAAGAATTGAAATGAAATTGTTATTTTCTGTTTTCCATTATTTGTTTTCTTCTGAATACTAATGTTAGATTAATACTAATTAATACTAATGTTAGATTAAGCCAAATGTTGAGGCTTAAGCTAGGTCCTTCACAGGAAATTAAATGCCCCAGCGGAAGCTGAGATGCAATATATAGTAACAGAGATACTAAGAATACTTGTGTCAGGCATAGTTCTAAACACTTTGCCTATGTTCTTTTATGTTAATTTTAGAGTTTATTTTTCTGTTTTCATCACCACCATCCTTTATTCCTGTTTTACTCATTCTCCCTCTTAACCTCACAAACTTTAATTCTATTTCTAGTGTCTATTTTTTAAATATATTTTGCTTTTCTCTTTAAAAGTAAATGTCCATTATTTGTATTTATCATTCTTCTTTTATTTAATTTATTTAAGAAATTAATTTTTAGAATAATCCTAGGGTTGATATTATTTCTGCATTATTAGTGAGAAATCAGGGACACAGATAAAGCAGTTTGTTTAAGGACACCCAGCTAGTAGGGACTATCCAGACAGTCAGCTCTGATTGCAGCTCCCCTGAGTGTCACACAAGCCTTACCCTGGAGACTGAGAGGATTCCTGACCACACTTTGTCACTACAGGGAAAGGGAAGGCAAAGGAAAAGGAAGGCATGATCGTTTTCCTGTTCTATCCATATTGCCACACATGGCATAAGTCTTTTTTGATTGCTGAGTAATATTCCAGTATGTGTTTATATGCAAAATCTGTAACTCTAGTGTTGTCCTGAATCAAATGCATATCCATTGCACAATCACTGACAGTAGATGTTCAGAATGAAATACCCTAAATACTGTTTGTTGATGGTTTTAAATTTGTACTTTAAAGCAAGACACAGATGACTAAAATTTTTTTCTAAAACAGTATTTTTAATTATTGGTATTTGCTAATTTGTAACTTTTTTTGCTTTTTTGGATTTGTTGTTACTGCACAATTTTTTAATATTTTAAAATTTATCATTGTTCTGTACTTAGACTCGAATGCCACCTTTATCATAAAGATTCACTTACTATTTTTCTGATTTTTAAGTTATATATAACAAAATTCTTTTGCATACCTATTTTATTTGCATTTTAATACCAGGATACTACAAAAGTATTGACTAACTTACTTGGCCAAAGTGAGAGAAATATTTTTCCCCCCTCAAATTTGACGTGCCAAAACTGAAGACTGGCAGTAGGATATTGGTTTTGACTTCCAATGATGGATTTTATTGAAAAAGTATGTGGAAGAATTTAGAGGTTTTGATAACAAGATGTAATGCCCCTTTCTACATTGTTAATTCCCATGAATTCAACTGACTCAGACATCTGTGAATGATACCAGTGAGCTTGTTGGTTTGAAATGTCTCACAGTGTTTCAGAGTTAAAGATTAATAGATCATACTATTATTTTCAGGAGCTGGTGATGATACCCGAACTTGGGGGCCACCCTTTGTGGGGACAGAAAGTACTTATTTTCTCAGTGTTAATCGAAATAAAAAAGTAAGAGTACCATCCCTTTGTTTATTTTATATAATTTTTTTGCTAACAGCTAACCTTTGATATTATCATGGCTTTTAAAATCCTTTTTTCCCCCCATAGAAACAACTAATATTTCAAATAAGATGAAATCTTATTCAATTGCCAGTTACTAAATAGAAACAACAGTGATTTTTACTCATCTTCTTATTCTACCAACTTAAATCATTTCATGAGAATTTATAGCAATTTAAAAAGGAAATACTTTTATTAAAGAAAAATAATTTGTTTCTTTGTATTTATTAGTCTTTTGGAATTATCATTTGATTAACATTCATAATTGTCATTAAAATAATTTTATTGTAATCCTTGCTCTTGTCTTAAATTCTAAGTTGCAAATAAATTCAGTAATGATGACTTGAATATTTTCTTTATCAGGAAAATACATTTGCTTTATAGAATGTCTCCCTTATTGAGCTATCAGTAATCAGAAAAACTTTTATAAATCCATTTTAATGTATATATTTTAAATTTTTAGAGCATAGCGGTTAATATCAAGGATCCCAAAGGGGTGAAAATCATCAAAGAGGTACAGTATATTCTGGAAGTCATTTGGCTACCTAGGTTGTAATCGGGGATTTGTATATCAGAGTAAAAGTGTTTTAAAAAAGTATATTGACAATCTATAGTTTGCTGTCAATGTTATTCAGAATTTAAACACTTTTTTTGGTAAATATAATTGACTATAATTATATATTGTTTGCAATGTTTTTTCCATATTGAGGAATTCCATATTCTCAATAATATGAGAATATTCAGATCTTAGACTTCAGCACTTTACTTACATTATCTCTGGATTCCTAAGAGTCTGCTCTGTAAAGAAAATATTAGGATCTTCTTTTTTACATGGGGGGAATTAGTCTCATGGAGCAAAAGTGATGCATCAGAGATCACATAGCTATTAAAGGCAAGAGTGCAATCTCAACATTGTTATCACATCACTGGTGAGCTTAAGCTTTTTTCTAGTACTTATGCAGATGGTCAATATGCTCAGACCTTGAAGGAGACGATTCCATAATGGGTAGTGTTACACTTTATAATTTTGCTGCCGGTATTCAAACCTAGCCGTGCCAATGAACGTAGGGGTGAATCCTTTTGAATGAGTATTTTCATATTTCCCAGGTATATACCTAAGATTGGAATTGCTAGCTCATGTGATGAATCCATTTTTAATAATTTGTGATGCCTCATCCTATTTTTCATAGGGGCTGGATCAGTTTGCATCTCACTGTCATAGGTGTCATAGGGTTCCCTTTTCTCCACATCCTCACCAGCATTTATTGTTTCTAGACTTTTTGATATGGGCCATTTATATAGGTATATGATGGTCTCTCATTGTGGTTTTGATTTGTACTTCTCTGACAATAAGTGATAACGTGCCTGTTGGCAATGTCTTTGGAGAAGCGTCTTTTTAATTTGTCTGCCCATTTTTAAATTTGGATATTTTCTTTTTGTAGAGGTGTATGAGTATAGATCTTTGGTATCAGCGCCCTTGTCAGATGTATGCTGGGAAAATATTTTTTCCCATTCAGCAGGATGTCTTTTGTTTTGGTAAAAGTTTCTTTTGCTGTGTAGAAGCTTTTTAGTTTTATATAGTTCCACTAGTTTACGTTCTCCTGCTGTTGGAGATGAATCTGTAAAGATATTCCTCAACATGTATTGTGAAATATTTTGCCTTTTTCATCTATGTATTTTGTGGTTTCAGGTCTTATGTACAAATATTTTCTCCATTTTGCACTGATTTTTGCATAAGGTATGAGATAGTGATCTAGTTTCACTCTTTTACATTCGGTTGTTCTGTTTTCCCAGCTCCACTTACTGAAGAGACTTCTTTCTCTAGTGTTATGTTTTTGGTGCCTTTGTGATAGAATTATTGTTCATATAGGTGTGGTTTAAAATATGGAAACTAGTTTATTCTATTCATGTGTATCTGTTTTTGTTCTGCTACGTTGCTGTTTTTTTTTAATTACTATTGCTTTGCAGTATAGTTTGAGAAATGAAGTGTGATACCACCATTGTTCCTCTTTTTTTTGAGAAGTGCTTTGAAATTTAAGTCTTTTGTGGTTCCATATGAATTTGTTCCATGTCCTTGAATACTATTCCAATTTTGATAGGAATTGAGGTGAATCTACATAATACTTGGGTAGAATGGCCATTTTGACAAAGTTGATTTTTCCCACTCCGTGAGTATGGAGTATATTTTAATTTTTTTGTGTATTCTGTTTCAGCAGTGTGCTATACTTTTATTTATTTGGGTCCTTCACCTCCTTTGTTATGTATATTTCTAGGTATTTATTTTTTTTGGGTGTAAGTATAAATGGGATCATTTAAGAAATTTATTATTCTTATATCTTATTGTGTTAATGGAAGTGCTTGCTTTTTGCATATTGACTTTACAACTTCTACTTTTCTAAACTGGTTTATTATCTAAATTAGTTTTTCAGTGGAGTCCTGTGAGTTCTGTATGTATATTATTATTTCATCTGTAAATATTGTTTTACTTCTTTCCTAATTTGGGTTCCTTTTTTTGCTTTTCTCTTGCCTAATTACTATGGCTAAAATTTCTAATACTATGTTTAATAGTAGTACTGGAGTGGATAGCCTTGTCTTTTACGAGATCATATTAGAAAAACTTTCATACGTTCACCACTGAGAATGATATCATCTATGGTTTTTATTTTGTTGTTGTAAATGGCTTTTCTATATGTGAAGTTATGTCCACTTATCCCCAGTTTTATGAGAGTTTTCAAAATAAGTGAATATTGGATTATATCAAATGCTTTCTCAGCATCTGTTGATATGATTATATAGTTTTTTAAAAAAGATTTATTTATGGGCCCTCCCTGGTCACGCAGCGGGTTAAAGCACAGTACTAAGAAGCCTAAGCCACTTCCACATAAGTTCGATCCCTTTCTGCCCCGGAGGTGACCACATGGCGTGGCAGACCTCTCCTGACCCACCCACTGCTCCCCTCAGCAGTGTACTTCATAGATCTGCCTGTTCTGCTCCCCATTCTGTCCCTGGTGAATCCTCTCACCCTCTGCATCTTTGGCCTGTACCCCAGTTCTATATGAATAAAAATCTTAAAAAAAAAAAGATTTATTTATTTCTGCATACAAGAACATAAAGGCCAGAAGTTCAGGAGGTGAGAGGATTCACCAGAGAAAGAGTGGGAAGCAGAACAGGCACATTAATTGAAGTACATTACTGAGGGGAGTACTGAGTGAGACAGGAGTGTGCCATGTGGGTCACCCCCTCTGTTCAGGGATCCATCTTGTGCTTCAGTGGCTGTGGATAGCTTGACAGTGCTTCACTTTAATCCCTTGTGCCACCAGAGAGGCCCATGATCATATAGTTTTTAATATTTGTCTTTTTGATGTGGTGAATTGTGTTGATGGATTTTCAGATGTTGAACCATCCTTGTGTTCCTGATCTGAATCCCACTTAGCCATAATGTATTATCCTTTTAATACATTGTCGGACTTGATTTGCTAGGATTTTATTCGGGATTTTGTGTATGCGTTCACTAGGGAGATTGTTCTGTAATTTTCTTTCCCTATTTTGTCTTTGTTCAGTCTTGGTATTAAAGTAATGTTGGCCTCATGGAAAATATTTGGAACTATTCCTTCTTTTTAGATTACTTGGAAGAGTTCGAGAAAGAGGCACTAATTAATTTTTGAGGGTTTGGTAGAATTCAGTTGTAAAACCATTTGTTCCTGGGGGTTTTGATTACTGTTTCAATTTTCTTGCTTATAATTAGTTTGTTCAAGGTTTCTGTTTCTTCTTTATTCAGTCTTGGATGATTGTACAATTTTTATAATATGTCTGTCTCTTGTAGGTTATTGAATTTGTTCACATATGGATGCTCACAGTGGTCTCAGTTATCCTCTGAATCTGTTTTGATTGCTCTTCTTTTGTTTTTATTCATTTATTTGATATGTCTTCCTTATTTCTTTGCTGAGCTGTGCTAGAGGTTTTTCTGTTTTGATTTTTCCAAGACCCAGATTTTGGTTTTGTCGATCTTTTGGATGTTTCAGTTTCCATTTCATTTATGTCTGCTTTGATTTTTATTATTTCTGTTCTTCTACTAGCTTTAGAATTTGTTATTTTTCTAATTCCTCAACTTGAAAGAAGGTTGTATATTTGAGCCAGAGCCAGTCTTACTGTATAAACTTTCCTCTTATTGTCGCTTTTGCTGCATTCCAGAAAATTTGATTGTTTTCATTTCTCTTGAGGTATTTTAATTTTTTTTTTCAAATTTTCTTTTTGACCCCTTGGTCACTTAGTAATGTGTTGTTCAATAGCCATGTATTAAAAAATTTCCCTGATTTCTTTTGCTAATTGATTTCTAGATCGATAACTTCATAGCCTGAGAAGATGCTAGGTATGATTTGTTGATTTTTGTTGTGTGTCCAGGATGTGATCTATTCTATGAGTGTGCTATGTACAATTAAGGAAGATGTATATTCTTCTTTTTTGGGGGGGCAATATCCTTTATATGTCTATGAGGTCCATGAGGTCTTATTCTCTATTTTAGGCTAGTTTAGGCCTTGTTAATATTTGTCTGAAAGTATTTCAATTTTGAATGTCTAGTTGATCTGTCCTGGGGTGTTAAAGTCTCCTATCACAAATGTCTTTTCTCCTGCGCTTGTTTTCAGAGTTGATATTAGATGCCTAATTTATTTAATTCCTCCTTCATGTTTTCATATATGTTGATTATTGTTATGACTTCTTGGTTTATTGTTCCTTAAATCATGTAGTGACTCCCTGTCTCATATTACCTTTATTAACTGGAAATCTATTTTGTCTGATATAAGTATGACTACTCTTGTCTTCTGTGGTGTCCAATTTGCTTGTAAGATTATTTTCCAATGCTTTACTTCTTTTTTCATTGTTGATGGTTTCTTTCTTTTTTTAATTTATTTTTACATAATTTTTCATTTTGTGCCTTTTTCCATCTCGATTGTAATCCCTGTGGAATTCCACCACCAGTTCACACTTGTACCATCACAATAGTCTGAGTAAGTCTTTATTCTTACCTTATTTCTGAAGGAGAACCTTCCAAGATAGCTTGTTCTTGGTTGGCAATTTTCTCTCTTTTTTGGGAGCACACCATTCCATTTTCCCCTTGCTCATAGTATTTCTTCAGAGAAATCTGAAGCTTGATTGGTTTACTTTATAAAGCAGATAAACTAGGTTGTTTATCTGTTTTTTTTCCCTCTTGCCAGTTTCAATATTTTTTCTTTGTTCTGAATGTCCAGAAATTTCACTGCTATCAATCTATGTCTTGACATTTATCTCATTTTATCTAGGTTGCCAGAGTTCTTCCAGCTTCCTGGATTTGTACTTTTATCCCCTTCTTTAGGTTTGGGAAGTTTTCCTTCATTACTTCTTTAAGTACATTTTCTGTTTCTTTCTCTTTCTCTCTGGTATTCTCACTATTCTTATTTTGCCTTTTCTCACAAAGTCAGATATTTTACAAGTGTTTCTTCAAATTTTTACTTTCTCACTCCTTCTTTTCTTGGGTTCTTCATACACTTGCCTCTTCAGTTGAGTTGACTCATTCTACTTCTGTGACATTCTCTGGAATTTTTCATCTCCTGAAATTTCCTTTTGAAATACTGAAACTTTGTTTTTATCTTATTTAGAGCTTCATTTTTCTTTCTCTAGTTCCTTGATTTTATTTTTAGGGACATTTATTTTTCTGAATTTTATTCCATTTCTTTGTTATTGACATGCTAAACTCTCTAATAGGGAGAACATAGTTTCCATATCTACGAATTGGGGTTCTGCAGATTTGTTTCTCTGTTTTTTGTTATTCTCTTGAGTAATCATCTATGTTTTCTAGATTTTCCCTTCTGCTTGTTATTGGTTTGGAATCCATTTTCTGTACATGGGGTTTCCTCTCTCCAGGGCTTCTTTATCTCCTTTTGTTCAGGGTCACACCTATGTGGTTAGGCACTGGAAAGATCTCACGGAAAGTCATGAATGAAGCCTCTTCAAATGAGAATGACAGCGGTGGGGTCTTGCAAAACTGCTGGTCTAGACCCTTTCTTCAGTGCATGTCTGGGATTCCATTGGTCTATGTGGGTAGTGTTGGGGCCTCATTGAATGTCAGAAGGCTTATGCTGTTTTGAATGAGGCCTATGGGGTCTTGTAGAAGGTTACAATACTTCTGGCTGCTCTTGCAGCCTCTTGGATGTGGGTCTGGAGTGTTATCGATATGGGTGGATGCTGGTGGGGTCTTGTGTAAACCTGCAAGTCCTCTGCTGGTTTGGATGGGACATAGTAGAATTTTGATGAAGTGTGAGACCTCTGCTTATCTTGACTTCCTGTCCTGTACCAAATCTTAATAGAAAAGCTTTCATTTTGTCACCATTGATACTGATGACAACTGTGCTTTTGCCATTAAAAGTCTTTATTTTGTTGAGATATGTTCCTTTTATCTAAGTTCTTTGAGGGTTTTTAATCATACATGGATGTTGTATCTAATCAAATGCTTTCTTGGTATCTATTGAGAGGATCATATGATGTTGGTGGATAATGTTGGTTGATTTTCATATGTTGAACTACACGGTATCTCTGAAATTAATCCCAATTGGTCATAATTCTTTTAATATATTTTTGTATTCAGTTTTCTAAGAATTTATTAAGGATTTTGCATCAGTGTTCGTTGGTCTGGAGTTATTTTGTGGTGTCTCTTTTGTTTTTGGGATTAGAGTGATGTTGGCTTCATAGAATATGTCTGGAAGTATTCCTTTTATTTTTTTTTTTGAAGATTTATTTATTTGTGCATACAGAACTTGGGTACAGGCCAGAGGCTTAGGGGTGGTGAGAGGCTTCACCAGAGACATAATGGGGAGCAGGGGAGCTGCGGGCCGGTCAGGAGAGGTCTGCCATGCCATGTGGTCACCTCCGGGGCAGGGGGGAATCGAACTCATGCGGAAGTGGCTTTAGCTTCTTAGTGCTGTGCTTTAGCCCGCTGCGCCACCAGGGAGGGCCTATTCTTATGGAATCTTATTAGAGGTTTGTCTATATTTTTGCCCCTAAAGAATTGGCTATTGGTTTCATTAATCTTTTGGACTCATTTTATTTTCAGCTTCATTGATTTGTGCTCTGAGTTTTATTATTTCCCTTCTGTTGTTGGCTTTTTGGTCTTTTGTTCTTTGTTTTCTAATTCCTCAAGATGAGGGAGAAAGTTGTTTGGGTTCTTTCTTGTTTCTTTATGTGGTCCTGTCTTACTATACTTTTCCTTTTATTACTGCTTTTGATGTGTTCTATGTGTTGTAGATGATTCTGTTCTCATTGTTTCAAGATTTTTTTTTATTTATTCTTTTATATGCTCATTAACTCAAAAATAATGTGAGTGTATTGTGTTCAGTACTCATGCATTGGGTGTTTTTCCTGTTTCCTTTTTATGGTTTATTTCTGGCTTGACCCTTTCTGGCCAAAGAAAATACTTGGTATGATATTGAAAATACTTTTCAATATGATACTTGCACTATGGTCAATCTTGGAAAAATGTCGCATGTGTATTTGAGAAAATTATGTTCAGGTTTCTTTTTTAGGGTATAGAGCCATATATATATTTGGCCGTGCTCCAATCTTTAAGATTATGTTTATAAACTCTTGTATGATACAAATGTAGCAGTTTCTACCTTCTTTTGTCCCATTCACTTGTAGGGTTGTTTTCCAAGTCTACATTAGAGAAGTCTGATGTTAGCTTGATTGTGATACCTCTGGAGGTTGTTTCTTCTTGCAAGCTTCAATATCCTTTTTTTGTGTGTTGAATTCTTCAAAATTTTACTAACCTGTATGTTGTTGTAGGTCCTATTTTTGTTTAAGTACCAGTTTTTTAGCTTCCTGTTTTTGTACAAGTATTCCCTTTTCAAAGATTGCAAAGTTTTTTCCATTCTGTACCTTCTCTCTCTCACTCATATGCATTTTAGTCTTATATTTCCTTTCCTCATGGAGTCAGATTACCCTGGGAGTGTTTTTCCTTCTTTTTTTTTTCTTTGCTCAACAAACTCCTTTTCTGCACAGATTCTTTGTTGACTTGCATCTTTAAGTACATTAATGTATTTTTCCCTTTCTCATGAATTTTTCATCTCCTGTAATGCTCTTTTTATATCCTCAATCTTCATATTTTTCTACTTAGGACTTCAGTTTTGGTCTTCCATTCATTGATGTTATTTCTCTTGACATTAACTTGCTTTCCTAAGTTTTCTTTGTAATCTTTCAACTCCTTAACATTCCTTGTCATGACAATTTTGAATTCCTCATTTGCTGGAAAGACTATCTCTTTGCTGTGTTTTTTCTTCTTCCCATTTTAGTTATCTGTATTGCCCTACTGTGTGATTTTTGTTCCTCCTTTTTTGCTATACTGAGTTCTTTTTTAATTAAAAAAAATATATGTATATGTATACATTTATATGTTTACATCTTCTTCATTTTATACATTTTTTGTTGAAATCCCTATGGGCTTCCTACCACCAATGTGCCATCACCATAGGCCTGTGTGCTCTTCCCACTCCCATTTTGATCTTGCTTCTTTCCACCCCTTCAAACTGTCTCTGGCTTATAGTTGTTCATTGATTTTCATTTTTACTTTATTACAATTTTTTCCCCCTGATCCCTTATACTCCTGTTATGAATGAAACCATCCAGTATTTTTCTTTTTCTTTCTGATTGCTGGCCTGAATGCTTATCAGACCTGATGACCTGATGAACTGGGTTGGGTAGTAAATAGTTGTTGCTGAATGGAAACTGGATCTTTCTTCTCCTCTGAGGCCAGGGAGTGTTTACTGGGTGCAATAGGCTGTGATGGGATGGTAGTAGTGAATGCTTATTGTTGTTTTAAATTGTTATTTTGTAATGAGTAATGACAATGAGCAGTTTCTAAGTGTCTGTTAACCTTTAGTATATCTTCTTTCAAAAAGTGTCTATTTAGCTCTTATGCCTGTTTTTTTTTTTTGAATGTGTTATTAGTATTATTTTTGGTGTGTGTTTGTGTTGTATGAGTTCTTCATAGAACTGAAAACTCTTGTTGGGTGTATGATAAGTGAATATTTTCTCCCATTCAGTAAGGTATCATTCATTGTAATATTCTTTGTCTATATAGATTTTTTTTTGTTTGATATAGTCCCCAGCAATGTATTTGTAATAGCTAACTAATGGAAAAAAACCTAAGTGTCCAAAGACAGAGGAGTGGACGTGCTGTATATGTACGATGGAATACAGTTCACTTATTAAAAAAACTTGAAATCTTGCCAGTTGTGACAACATGGATCCAACTAGAGGGGACTATGCTAACTCTTAATAAGTCAGAGGAGAAAGACAAATACCAGGTCATTTCACTTAGATATGAGATACAAAGAAACAACACGCTAACAGGGAAAACTAATCTTAAAAAAAATCCTAGAAATTCAATTGTACAAGTGAGACTATTATAGTGAAAAAAAGGGGATAAGTTCCATTCCCAGTGGACTGTGGTAGAAGGTTATGGGTACTTTCATGGTGGATGTGGTGTGGTAGCATAAATATGGTGGGTGTGGTGTGGTAGCATAAATATGTGAATTTATACTTTTAAATCATATACAATGTAAATCAATATTATCTAAATAAAAAAATATACAATTAAAAATAAGCAAACCGTACCTTCTCCACTTACTAGCTATGTGAGTAAAGGTAGGTTACTTAATTTCTCTATGCCTCAGTTTTCTTTTCAGTAAAATGGGGATAAATAGCATCTGCCCCGGGGTGTTATAAGAATTTGAGTTGCTGTGTTTAGAAGAATGTCTCTCATAATCAGCATTGATTATAGTTAACTGTTATTTTTGTTCCTGATGTACATGAAGTTGGATTCATCATTTGAGAGAAAATTTGTTTGTCACTCTTGTTAGAAGTTAAAATCTAGTCTAATGAATATAAGTCTACTTGATCAGAAAAAAAATCATAAAATTTGTTTGGAATCAAAGCACCAACTTTAACTTCTTTGTTCTGCTTTTATTTTCCTTATTTGTTTGGTTGAAAGATAGCTTCTTTTAAATAAATCAGAATCAGTGACCCCATTTTGAAGGTTTTGGTTCAAACCAAAAAAAACAGGAATTTTTTCTATACCAATTCATTTTGAACCTATAACTCAGTAATTGTCACATTTTCCTGTATCTTTCTATAGTATAACTTAGGTTTGTTTGTTTTTTCTTTTTTTCAGTTTAAACTTAGTTTGATTGTACTAAATTGTTTTTGCTCTGCTGTTTATTTTACCTTAGCTATCCCACCTTATACTATCTTTGTCGGGCCCTTCTTTTTATCTTCTTTTAGCAGTTATTACTTCTTTTAACCTAGGAGATTGGGTGTTCTCTCTTCAATTCTTTTATTTTCTAGTCTGTGTTTTTCTCAATTCCATCTTCAGTGTTGATAGTTACTGATTGTTTCTTCCTTTTCAGAACATCGATATGTTATCCAGAGTCGTCAAGGTTTCAGAATTAATTAAACAAATGCAGTGTGATTTGGGATCCTTTATGATGCAGTGTTAGGTGAAATTCGTAACTACTGCTATGATGACATTGGTAAACTTTTGAATATTTAGGTCTACCTATATAAATCTGAATAATGTAGGTAAATTGATGGAGTATCTTCTCACTCTTCTTAGATCCTGTTATTGTTCTACCAGACTGAAACAATTTAAAATTGTTTGATTATGGCTTGATTTTCTTCATGTGTATTAAATTTTTTAAAAAAATTATTATTTTATTATTATTTTTTATTTTATTTACTTATTTATGTATATAAGAGCTGGGGTATAGACCAGATGTGTGGGAAGGTGAGTGGATTGACCAGAGACAGAGTGGTGAGCAGAGTAGGATTGACTAAAACTGATAGAAGGGGAACAATGGGCAAGACAGGAGAGGTTTGTTGTGCATTCATGTTTATTGATAACAGTAATGTACATTTAACTAATGTTGTCTCAGATTCTTAACCTGTGTCTTTTGGCTTCTTTTACCATTCATAAGTTATGTGTCTTATTGTCTAGAGGAAAAATTATTTTTAGCCTTATCTTTTTATTCTTTGTGGCATGGATTCTCTTTCGGTACTAAAAGAGTAGCAAACACCTCTGTACTGAGCCCTTGGTGGCTGAGTGCTAGTATGATGAATAGTTTATAGAGAAGGTTCCTAAATATTACACAAAGCAATCAGCTCCAGAAACTGACTTTTTTGTTAAACAGGCTAACCAAAATGAGGTTTTGTAATAATAAAAACTGATTAGAACTTTTATGTTGAGCTTGGTATTTCATTTTCATAACAATTTAACAAGTTAATAACACATCATCTATAGTTCAAATACTTGTCTATATTAATTAGTTGATAGTTGCAATATCCATATATTGTGCACATGCATTATGGTCCACAGAGCAACTGTGGATTTTATTTAACTACAGTTATTTCAATTATTTTATTATGAAAAATGCAAACTTATAGAAAATTGAAAGAATCATAAAATGAGCTCTTATTTACCTTGTTCCTACATGTAACAACTTTAAATTTTGCTATATTTTCTTATTTTTATATCCATTTATATATGTATTTCTATGTATATATTTTTTGAAGTATTTGAAAGCAAATAGAACAACTCATAAAACTTGCCCTTAAATCTGTCAGAATACATCTCCTGGTACATGCTTTGATGTACCATTTAAAAAATTATTTTATGATTTCTTTACTCATAAATGTAGTTAAATTATTATCATCACTTTCCTTGCTATTTCTAAACTTTTTAATGCAGTCTTTTCTTAGAATTATATGTAATAAAGAGAACGTAGAACTAGGAACTCTATAGTTCAAATTGATATTTGTTCTATTTCCTGTGTAAGTAGGAAGAAATTTTTTTTCCCATTTCAGAAAGAGAAGATAATAGATTCTTTCACTTATACAAAATTGTGTTTGCTTTTTATCTGGGTAAGATTCTGAAATAGATTATTAGATAATTTGTGAGCTCCCAGACAAGGAAGAGGTGATTACCAGTAACTGAGAGCAGTTTTTTTCCTTTCTACTTTATTTTCCAGTAGATTATTGCAGCAGGGAAATGCAGTCAACATTTAGTCTCTGCTGAAGCAGCTGATTTGTGTACTACTTGTAGATAGTGTGATCATGACATAGCTCAGAGGGTGTTTTCTGGTAGCTCTGACTCAGCATTATTTTGTTTGGAATTTTTGTGAGTGACTTAAGAAAAGCTAATGGTAACATAAATGATCTTGAATGGGATAAATCTGAAACACAAGAGAAAGTGTGTGCTGTATAACAAACTTACTAACATTTAAAGTTTCAATCTTTTCTATTTGTCATTTATGTTTTTCATAGCATTCTTTCCCTTTTTTGCATCTTATATCTCTGTTTAGTTTTTCTGAGTTTTTTTGTGGTGTTTAAGTTTTTTGACTTTCTAATTATGACAATTTCACATCTTGATCTGATGGAGAATTCTGTGTCAGCATTATTGGGTTCTTTTTGATTTTCTCTTGTATTATTACATTGCTCTCTTGAGGGCTTTTTCCATCATTTGTTTTTTCCCTTCTTCCCATTGTTTGCTTTGGGCTTGCTCTGCTGTAGTGGCACTTTTTTTTGTGTATGAGTTTGTCTCTCCTACAGTTTTGTGTGTTTACTTGATGTTGAGTAAGGGCAATGGGTTCTTTTTTTTTTTTTGAAGATTATATTTATTTTTTTCTCAGAAGAACGGGGATGTAGGCTGGGGGGTTGAGGGGTGGTTGAGAGGATTCACCAGAGTCAGAGTGGGGCAGTTTGACTGAAATACACTGCTGAAGGGAGCAATGGGCGAGGCGGGAGAGGTTTGATGCCCCATGTGGGTCAGCTACCTGGCCAGGGGTTGAACTTGTGTTGCAGTGGCTGACTATAGCTTTATAGTGCTGAGACTTTACCTCTTCTGCAACCAGGGATGCCCTGCAGTGGGGTCTTGTAATATCTGGAGTGATGCTAAAGCATCCCTGAAGCACTCCTAGGCCTTGTCCTGGTGGCTGGTGAGCAGGGGAGATGTTCAGATGCTGAGTTGATGGGGACTCTCCCTGTCCAAGAGTAGTTGCTTGTTTCTGGTGGCCAGGAGGGCAGAGGTTTGCTAGATTCCTGATACAATTTAGAAGGAGGCCTTATGAGTGGGATGCACTTCCAGTGTGGTTTGGGGCTCTTAGTGAATACTTAGGTCCTGCAAATTCCAACTTGGGCCTCAGTCTACTCCTGAGAAACTGGTGGCCGCCTGGAGGCTGTGGTTGTCACCTGGGTGTTACTGTGGGTTGCCACTGTAAAGCCAAGCTCTGTGAGGGCCAGCTCTGCTGGGAGGTGCTACCAAGCTGAGTGGTACATGCTTCCTAGTGCAGCTGGGGACCCATAGTGAATAGCTAGGTCCTGTAAGGTTGAGGCTCAGGCCTCTTTCCACTCCTGTTGTGTTGGTGGCTGGGCCTGGAGGCAAAGTGCTCACCTTGGGGTTACTGAGGTCCCTGATGTAGAATAAAGCACTGTGAGACCAAGGAGGGGGTAGCACATTCTGGTGGGGCTGGGGGCTCTTGGTGAATAGCTAGGTACTGCAAGGTAAGGCCCGGGCCTTTGTCTGCTCTGAGGGTCTGGCATATGAGCCAGGAGGCAGGGATGCTCACCTGGGATTATTGGAAGACCCCTGATGTAGAGCCCAGGTTGGGGCCCTTGTCTTGCACCAGGGAGGCACCAGCAAGCTGAGTATTCCCATTTTTTAACAGCAGTCTATTTTTTTCTTATGTAAGTATGACTGTCCCATTCTTCCTTTGTTGTATCATTGCTTGTAAATGGTTTTCCAGGCATTTTCTTTGAGCCTATGCCTGTATTAGAGTTTAGTTTCATATCCTAGAGGCAGCAGAATATCAGAATTTGTTTCCTGATCCAACCAGATATTCATATCTTTTTATTGGTGAGTTAAGTAAATTTATGTTTAAAGTGATTATTGATACATGAACGTCTCTTGTTGCTCTTATGATTCATTATAATGCCCTGAAACAGACAGTTCTCTCTCTTCATGCCCCATCAAATAAGCATTCCTATCTTTTGCATCTAACAAGTTTGTCTTGACTTCTAAAGAAAAATGATAATCCTAAGAGAATAATAAGGAAGTTAAAAATCTAAGGAATTTATCAGTATTAACAAAGCAAGCTTGAACCCACCTGAAATCTCCATATGCCTGCATCAAAGGACTTGCTGCCCCTTGCCCTTTTGTTTTACTCCTTTGTATAAATAACCCAGCCCTCTGCCAAAGAGCAGGACGATGGTCTTTCAGATGTGAGTGTGCTGCCCTCCTCTCAGCTGGTTTATAAACTACTCTATTTCGCAGATTGTTTCCTTTTACTGGCTGAGGGAAATTGAGGCCAGCATTAGGTACCAATTAGTTTTATAATTTTTGCGTTCAGTCTGATTTTTAAAATTCTGTTCGTTGTGTGGGTTCCTCTTGTTTTGGATACATGACTTTCTTATTTCTTGGAGTAGTGGTTTAGTGATTGCAAACTTCTTGAGTTTCTGTCTGGAAAGTCCAGTATTTTCTGCTCATGTGTAAGGAATGCCTTGCTGACATTTTTTATCTTTAAGTATTTGGAACATATTATTTTATTATCTCCTTGACTGTAGTGTTTCTTCAGTGAAGAGTTCTACATGTTAGTCTATCGGCATGCCTTTTTAGGTTATTTTTTCTCCCTTGCCATCTGCAAAATTCTTTCTTTGTCCTGAATTCTTGAAAGTTTAACTACTTAATATCTTGGTATAGGTCTCACTTTGTTTAGGTAACTTGGAGTTCTTTTAGCTTTCTGGACGTGTACATTTATTCCTGTCTGTAGATCCTGGAAAATCTTTCCTCATTAACTCTTAAAATGTATTTCTTGCTTCATTTTATTTTTTTCCTTTCCTCTCTCTGCCATTTCCATTATTCTTATATTTTCTTTCCTGATAGATTCAGATTATTCTAAATGTTTTTAGATTTTTTTTAACTGTGTTTCTTTCTTTCCTGTTTGGATTCTCTGATTATTTGGGTCTTCAAGTATGCTGACTCATTCTTCCCACTACTTTCTCCTACTACTTTCTACAGAATTGTTTCCCAGACCCATCAGACCCATTTTCCTCCTTTTTGATGCTACAAGAGCCACATTCAATGGAAACTGGGTATAATTTTTGATTTTCTGGGTATCTTTGGGTTCCTACTACTGGTAGATGGAAATATGTGTGGTCGGTTTCCAACTCAAGTAGTTGGTTTCTGATTATGATGTCTGATAGTTGGACTTTCACTTTAGATGGTTCCAGCTTCTTTTTTCTACCCTGGTGTTCTTTTAATATTCTGCATTTGGACATTTGGGAAATGTACCTTTTTTTTTTTTTTTAAAGATTTTATTTAATTATGCACACTAGAACTGGGATGTAGGCCAGAGGTGCAGGGATGAGAGGATTCCCCAGAGACAGAATGGGGAGCAGAACAGGCAGATGTACTGAAATGCACTGCTGAGGGGAGCAGTGGGCAGGTTAGAAGAGGTCTGCCATGCCATGTGGTTCACCTCCCTGGCCGGGATCGAACTCATGCTGAAGTGGCTGTGGATAGTTTCACAGTACTGTGCTTCTACCCATTGTGCCACCAGAGAGGGCTCTCTCTATGTCTTTATATATGTTTTCTGTTCCCTTTTCTTCTTCTCTTTTCAGTCTGGTATGCTCATTTTTTAAAAAAGATTTATTTTATTTATTTATGCATACAAGGACTGAGGTGTAAGCCAGAGGTGCAGGGGGGTGAGAGAATTCACCAGAGATGGAGTGGGGAGCAGTGGACAGATCTACTGAAATATACTGCTGAGTGGAACGGCATGAGACAAGTCTGCTGTGTCATGTGGGTTAGCTTCCTGGCTAGTGATTGAACTTGAGCTGCAGTGACTGGTAGAGCTAAGACTTAACCCCTGTGTCACCAGAAAGGCCCTCATAGTAACTTTCTGAATGGAGTAGGATAATTGCAGGAGTGTTTATTCTGTTTTTATTATTTTTTACTTTAATTATTGCTTTCTTTTTCTACTTGAATTTTTATTCATTCCTATCTCAAGTACATGTCTTACTTTGGTCTGTTATAATAGCTTTCCTCTGAATTTCTCATCTCCACTGTTTTTTTCTTTTTTTTTTTTAATATCTTCGATCTGCATCATTATTTTTTAGAGATTCAGTTTTGATAATCTGTTCATTGACTTTATTTTTCACTATCTTCATTTATTTTTCTAAATTTCCTTCCCTTTCTTTGAAGTTTTTTATTAGGGCATTTTTTTCTGTTTTTATTAGAATAGATCTTCCATGTTTTTGTGATTAGGGTCTGGAGGCTTGTTTTGCATTGTGGTATTCTCCTGAGGATTTTTGTTGTGGTTTGTTGTGTGTGTGTGTGTTTTTTTTTGTTGTTGTTCCCCCATTTTTTTTTTCCTTTTTTGCTTTGGATTCTTTCTGCTTTGGGGGGAATTTCCTTTGGGCATGTATCCACCCCATATGTAGGACCAAGGGTGGTTTTGTCAGGGCTGTAAGCCTGACCACTCTTAGTTTGCAAGGCTAGTCACCCAAGAGTATATACCAGGTTTCTTTTGTTGTCTATCCTTAGGTCACTGTTGCCTGCCTTCGTGTTATCTATTCATGTGGTCTTTCCTCTTAAAATAATAAACTTTAATAGCCATTTTTTATTGACTGTAATACCTCAAATAGTTGACCAGAGCTTTTATGTTTTTTTAATTCTACTTTGTAGTTCTCTTTTTTCATGTGGTTTTTTTAGACTAGTACAAAGTGATGATTGATTGTCTTTATTGATATTCATTTGGGGATTTGTTGAAACTGAAAGTTACTTAAGAAGTTTGACGCATTTTCATTTTTTTCCTTCAGCTTGCCATGGTTTGTGATGTATTTGTGGAAAACTATGTACCTGGTAAACTGTCTGCAATGGGCCTGGGATATGAAGATATAGACATGATTGCTCCTCACATCATCTATTGTTCCATCACAGGTATTTGAATACCACATCTACCTCCATGAATCAAACTTCAGTTTCTGTGTTTATTTGTCCACATATTAACCCTTTGACAGTATTGGTTTTCTTGAAGTTATTCTACTCCCCCATTCCTCTAGTCATTTTAGGTTGCTGAAAATTAACTATAAAAGAAAATTAGCTTATGTAGACATTTTCAAATGTATTGACTGTTTATATCTCTTTTGTGAAATGTCTGCTTATTGGTGTAGCTAATATTTCTACTCATATTTTACAAACATTTACAAAGTAATTCTTAACATATGTAATTTTTAGGGGCACTGATAGTCAGCTTTTAGATTCCCTAGGAATTCAGCCTATCCCATCAATATATTCAAAAGCATATTAAGACGACTGAAGGGTACTACGGAGTCATCCCTGTTGTTCAGCCCTCGCTAGTGAATGTGTGTTTAGACCAAAGAAGAAAAAGTCACTCATTGTATTTGTTTTATATACTTTATAAGCTCCCACTATTATAAAAACAGTTGCTTTTAAACTGGGTTATTTTGCTTTTTTTTGGTCAGGAAAACTCATCACATCTTTAATTTTTGTTTATTTTTTCCACCAAATATTTACTGCAGACCTATGATCTATAGGATAGTATTCTAAGGCTCAGTGATATAATAATGAATGATGCTTTATTTCTTCTTTCAAGGAGATTTAAATTCTAGGGGTATAGGACATAAATGAATAAGCCCTTTTTGGGGTTATAATTGAATGTGATAAAGTCTAGGGAGAGAAATGAAATGGGTTGTGGTGGGTTAGAATAGTTTATACTGGGCGATTAGAGAAGCCTTTATTGGTAAGGTGACCTTTGAGTAGTAACCTGAATGAATAAAGGAGGAGTGAATCATATACATTTTGACAAAGGGTTTCAGGTAGGGGCAACAGCAAGTGTAAAAGTTGGGTGTGTTCGAAGACATACAAGTATGACTGAAGCAGACTGACTGAGGGGAACTCTGAGAGGAAGAAAATCAGGGAGGTAATTCTTAGTAAAATCTTATGAAGGACCTGTGAACTATTCTTAAGAAATTTAACTTTTACATGGAGTAAGATTATAAGCCAAAGGAGAGTTTTGAATAGAATGATATGATTTCCTACTTTTAAAAGAATTACTGTAGCTATTTTGTTGATCATAGAATGTAGAGTACATTGATAGAAGTAGAAGAATAACAACGAAGCTATCAAAATATTACGGGCTAGAGATAAGGGCTTGACTTAGGGCAATAGTGATAGAGGAAACTGAAGAATTATAGGCTGAGATTGTTTTCAAGACAAAGCAGATAGGAATTACAAATAGGTTACAGGATAGGTTAAAGGGTGACTTTATAAAGTCTGGTCTGAACAATTAGGACAATGGAATTGTTATTTACTAAGTTGAAGAAGAATGTGTATAGAAGTTTTGATAGGGAAAATATCAAGAGCTAGGTTTTGGAAATGTCTAGCTTGAGATACCTATTATCTAGTAGGTACCCAAGTGATGTAATTTAAGGGACTAGATCTAAGAGTTAGAAGTTTTGGGAATGTCTAACTTGAGATACATATTATCTAATAGTGATAATCATATATCCAAGTGGATATCATATATCCAAGTGATGTAGTATAACGGACTAGATATAAGAGTTAAAAGTTTAGTAGAAGTATCATAAATTTGATGTTTATGAGCAAATAGATGACACTTGAAGCCTGGTTGAGATCATTTAGAGAGAGAATGAAGATAGAAAAAGGAACATCTGAGGTGCTGAAACTGATGCCCTTCAATTGCTAGTTGTTTGGAAAATGAGAAAGACACAGTGAAGGAAATTGATATTTATGAGCAAATAGATGACACCTGAAGCCTGGTTGAGATCATTTAAAGAGACTGAAGATAAAAAAAGGAACACCTGAGGTGCTGAGATTGATGCCCTTCAATCACTAGCTGTTTGGAAAATGAAAAAGGCACAGTGAAGGAAATTGAGAAGAAATCATCGTTAAGGCAGTATTTACAGAAACAGTAAGTTTAAAAAGATAGAGTTTAATCATAAAGTTGTAAACCACACAATATATATGGATCTGAATTACTTGCTTTTCCTAATTCACCATGTTTCTTCTCATATTTATGTTTCCATTGCTCGAAACACTATTTTTCTATTATTACTTATTATTTTCTGTCCTTTAAATTACATCTCATATGCCATTGTTTCTGTAGTCTGTCTTGACCCCTGAAAATTGAGTTGGATGTTCTTTATCACATTTTATATTTCTTCTTAGTTGCTTTTCTTCTCCATTCTCCCACAGACTCTTGTTTTATTCCCAGTTTGACAAAGCTAATATTAGGGACTCAGCTGGAGTTTGTTGAATCAATGAACTTGACTACCGAGTTTTTTTTAAAAAAGATTTATTTATTTATGCATATAAAGCTGGGATACAGGTCAGAGGTGTAGGGGTGGTGAGAGGATTCACCAGAGACAGAGTGGGGAGCAGAACAGGCCGGCTGATGAAGTACACTGCTGAGAGGAGCAGCAGGAGGGTCAGGAGAGGTCTGCCATATCATGTGGAATCACCTCTGGTGCACGCTGGGGATCGAACTCATGTGGAAGTGGCTTTAGCTTCTCCATGCTGTGCTTTAACCCGCTGCACCATCAGGGAGGGCACTGACTACCGAATTTTTAGTAGGTGCCAAGTGAACTTGCAAGCTCACACTTCCCAAAGTTACACATTTGTAAACTAATTATGGTCAGGCCAACAGTTCTTTTGGTTTATGGATTGTGATTTGACATTCTCTATATTTTCTCAGATCTTGTATTAATATTTTAGTTCAAAAGGCCTTGGGACCAACTTTATAATTTAGTTGTTCTCAGCTAAGGGGAAGAATATCATATACTTTTCTATGATTGGGATGGGGAAATGAAGTGATGGGGAGAGGTATGTGTAGTCTCGAAACACACCTTTCATAATTCTAAAATTTCCTATATCTACACCTTCTGACAATCATTAGAAAAAAAATCTGGAAGTTTATTCTTTTTTTATTTCCTGAATATATGTTGATGTTTGTTATGGATTCCTGATGTATTTCTCCTTAATCATAATACAGTGACTGTGTCTCTTTACTTTTTTAGTTGGAAGTCTGTTTTATCTGATCTGAGGATAGCTGTTCCTGCCTTCATTTTTGGTCCATTTTCCTTTAGGATTGTTTTCCCTGGGATCTGTATTTGTCATTTGTTAATCTTTTTGTGATTCTGTTCCTTACCTTGTTATTTTCTTCCTATTCATTCCTCTTTTGGTTTTACTTCTAGGGTATCTTGGAGTAATTTTTATAGTGGGGGGTTTAGTAATGATGAATTTCGGGGATTTTGTTTGTCATGGAAAATTTTTATTTTTCTATCATAGAGGAAGAAGAGCTTTTGGAGGTTAGAGTCTTCATAGTTGGAATTTGTTGAGTTGAAGTTGTTGAATATGTCTCTCCATTCTCTTCTTGACTATAGTGTTACTTCGGAGAAGTCCAATGTCAGCCTGATTGGTTTTCCTTTGTATGTTATCTGTTTCTTCTCCCTTGTCGGCTTCATTATTTTTTTCTTGTCTTGGACCTTTGAAAATTTTACTATTGTCTTGCTGTAGCTTTCTTTTCATTGTGGTAGTTTGTGTGGCTTCCTGTATTTCTGTCATCCCCCCCCCCTGCTTCTTCTTCATACTTGGGAAATTCTCTTCAATTATCTCCTTGAACAGTGTTTCAGCTCCCTATTCTCTCTTTTCACCCTCTGGGACACTGATGATTCTTATATATTTTTTCCATATTGCATCTGAAATTTCTTGGAGCGCATTTTCAGTCTTCTTTCTTTGTACTTCTCTGTTCTATTTTTGTTTCTTTGTATTTCTGAATCTTCACGAATGCTGATTTGTTCTTCCATTTCTTCTACTTTTCCAGAGTTCTTGAGCTCCTCCACCTCTCTTTGATTATCTTCCAATTCCTTCACTTTTCTTCCTCAGTTCATTCATTGTGTTTTTATCTCTTTCTTTGTTTCCGTCATGGTGGATGCATTTTTCTGTATCCAAATTATCAATATCTGGATATTGATTTTCTTTCTGTGGTATATTGTTTCTGGAAGAGCCTGCTTGATCACTTTGTATTTTTCTTCTTTCTTTTTTTAGCCTTCGACATTGCTCTATTCTTGGTTCTACTGTGCTGCTGGTGCTGGTAGGCATGACTTCTGATTACTCTTGCTGTGTTATGAATATGTCTGCCTGGTGTCCCAGCCTCTGTGGCTGGGTACATGTCCAGACATTTCAGTTCTGCAAGATGTTCTGCACTGTACTTTGTCCTAGCATCCCCTGCTTTTCCAGCCCCCACTGTGTGAAGTGGGGTCTGGAATGTCAGCCAGTGGTAGCTACAGGTCTCATTTGGGGTCTTACTTCTCCAGAAACACTTTAAGTCCTAGTCTCTGGGAGGTGCCTGCAAGAGATGCCTGGATGGGCTGATTTTCTCTGTTGAACTTCTAGGTCCTTCTAGGTGTGTTGCAGCAAAATAATGGAGTTAAAAGAGAATAGGGAGTGAAAGAAGGGGTTAGGGGAAAGGGGAGTAAGATACCTATATGTTAAGGGAAGGAAAGTGATAGGAAGAAGTGAAGGTTTTATGGTGTAGAGGGAGAGGAGGAGGAAATGGAAGGGAGTGGCAGAAAAAAGAGAAAGCAGTGATAATATTGTTGAAGGTAAAGAAGGAGAAAACTAGAGGAGACAGAAAACCAGGGTAACAAGAAAGGAAGGGCACAGAAATCTACCAGATGACCAATAAAGGAACAACAACAACAACAAACAACAAGCAAACAAGCAACAAGCACATCTATAGTACAGGAGAATTGCTTCTTAGATGTCTCCCAGTTAGCTAGTCCTTGTGGTTTTAGGCTGCTCCCCTGGGGAATGGTTAAGAATAGTATTCCCAGAGTCCACAGATTCCTTTTTTTGGATATATTGAGGGAGGATATAGAATGCACTGTGAGAGGCAAGTTGTGAGCTGTGGAGTGCCTAACAGTCTTTGAGATTCCCCACTACAGCTTTGTGTTTGGCTTTCTTTTTAGCTTCCTGAGGTAGGTGGGCAAATAAGGGGTCTCCTGAGGTATTTTTACCACGTGGGGGCTTGTGGTACCTAGAGGCCCCTAGGTATAGGGACTGGACCTACAAGGGACTGGCCCTATAAGGCTCTTCCTGGTGGCTGGCCCACTCGTGATTAAATGGCACATCCTTCTTGGAGGAGCCTCGGGGAAGCCACCCTGTTTCAGGTCATTGTGGCTGGTGATTTTCTTCTGGTAGCTAGGTGGCACCAGATATGTCTCCTAGTAAGCTTTCAGAACTGGGCTTATGCACACAGGCCTCTGGGAGAAGGGGAGGAGGGGAATGCCAAAAGGAAGGTTCCCCAGCTAGCTCCCCTTGCCAGCCAGTGTCATGCTGCTCTCCCTTGCCCACCTGTTGATCTTTGTAGCCTTCCAGTGTCCCAGGTTTCTACTGTGGCCTCCCAACAATATGCGCTGGTTATGTGGTGGGGTGAGAGCGGATAGAAGGGTAATGAGCCTCCTATTCGCTGAGTCTCTCTCTCTCTCTTTTTTTTTAAAAAAAATTATTTATTTATTCATACAGAACTGGGGTACAAGCCAGAGGTGCAGGGGCAGCGAGAGGCTTCACCAGAGACAGATTGGGGAGCAGAACAGGCAGATCAAGGAAGTGCACTGCTGAAGGGAGCAGCGGGAGGGTCAGAAAAGGTCTGCGGTGCCATGTGGATCCTCTGGGACTAGGGATTGAACTCGCACTGAAGCGGCTGTGGCCAGCTTGCAGTGCTGTGTCCTAACCCATATCGCCACCAGGGAGGTCCCGCTGAGTCTCTTTTTACTATCTTTTGCTCTAGCAAATTTAGAGCACTTTTAGTTGGTCGATGCTCCCAGTATGTAAGCTGATAATCCGTTTCCTGGCTTTGGTGTGTGTGTGTGGTGGTGGTGGTGATGAGCCCAGCATCCTCCCTCTGCCGCCATCTTGCGGCATTTTTTTTTTCCTGATTCTTTCTTGCCTATTTCTGATTATTTACCCCCTCATTATATTTTCCCTGTCTTGGGTTCTTGGAAGCCTTACTGTTATGGGTTTTGCTGTAGTATTCCTTTCATCACGGAAATTTGGTGTTCTTCTCGCCTTTTTGCATATCTTTTTTCATCTCCTTTTTTGTGCTTGTAAAATTCTGTCTCCTTGAATAATTTCTAATTTCCTTTATCTCTCTCCTCACCTTCTGGAATGACTATGACTCGTATATTTCCCTTCCTCATGGTGTTAGGTAGTTGTCTAAGTGTTTACTCATTCTTTCCCCTGTGTATTTCTCTTTCCTTTTCTCTCGGTTCTTTTTACTTATGTATCTTTAAGAGTACTGACCTATTCTATTACAGAGATTCTGTTTTCGTTGCTTTTCCCAGAATTCTTTAGCTCTTTTGTTCATTTTTTATCTGCCCTGTTTCTTTCATTTCTTTCTTTAGGGACTCAGTTTCATTCTCCAGTTCCTTAATAATTTTTCTCATTTCATTCTCTCCCTTTTTGCCAGCTTTATGTTTTTTAATAATGACGATTTTAAATTTTGTATCTGGCAGGCACAGAAGTTCTTCCATGTCATTATTTTAAAGTTCTGGTGGCTGAGATTCCTTTTGGTGTGTCCTTCTTATGTGGGCTTGATTGGTTATTTATATTTTCCTTCTCTCCCGGCTGGCTGTTTGCTCTCTAATTCTGTGCATTGGGACATTGTGCCACTGGTGCTGGCAGGCATCGCTTTGTGTTTTCCTTCAGAGGTGTTGGAACGTGTTTACCAGATCAAGTCCCGGACTGTTGGCCCAAACTCCACCAGGGTATTGATGCTGTGGCTATGATGCTGGGTGCTGTCCTTAGGGTTCCCTCCTGTGTACTCAAAACCAGCAGAGGCTTGGGGCCCTTCCTACAGATAGTTGGTGATTTTGTTCTTATCCACTAGGTGGTGCCAGAGACCTCACCTAGGGGCCGTTTAAAATCATGCTTTTCCCCTGTCTGTCTCTGATAATCAGTGGGGGTGGAAGAGGGGGTGAGGGGGTGGGGTGAAGTGTCTCAGTGCTGTGATTGTCCAATGCTCCCCCAGTATGGTGCCAGTAGTTGTATGAATCTCACGACCCGCAGATTTCTTGCCTGGGTTCTCAGTTCCATAGCTTTCAGATCCTGAATGTGGGAGGTGGCCGGTTCATTGCTAGCAGTTATGGCAGTTTTTTGCACCATCTCAGAGCCCAAGTGAGGGTTTTTGATTACCTGGAGGGTCTTTTCACCTTGATGGCTCCCCCCCCCGCCCCCCCCGGTCTCTGTCTCCCCACAATCCCAGGTCTCCAGTGCAGGAACCCAAGCAGCCACAATCTGTGTTCACTTTTCAACGTGTACCCACTAGACTGCCGTTGGTTTTTTGTGGGTCCCTTTCGTTCTTGGGTGATGATCCTGCAGAGTCCCTAATTTCCCCTACTGGCTCTGGGTTTTTTCACTGTTGCTGATTTTTCACCTCAGTAGCCGTTCCTGCGGGGTTCCCCACAGGTCACAGACATGGTGCCCTTTCTGTTCACTGTTTTGCTTGGTTTCTAGTTCTTGTTTTTTTGCCATTTTGGGTGGGAATGGGTAGCAAGTTTATGATGTTTTCTTCTCTCCTCGCCTCCTGTTCTTGCAACTTTCCTCCTTGGACGAGTGCCGGCATCGCCCTGTTTATCCTATGTGTCCCAGTCATGGGGACGTGCCTCTTCTTCTCCCTATTAGTTGAATTTATGGAAGAACTTAGTGTTTCTTCGCAGACAAGTTGATCTATGCTCTTCTTGTATTTCCCTTGTCTTAGCCCTGCAACAATGTGCTTCTATACAGACATCTCATTGAATCTCCTCGATAACCTTGTGAAGATAGAGAGCTATTATCTATAATTTATACATTTTCGAAGTTTAAGTCATATTGTAATTGGCATGATGAAAATATAAATTCAGCTGTTTGAGCCAAAACTTTAGTGATACAGTTTAAACATATTCTCATAACCCTTTTCCTTCCTTCAGGTTCTTTTTCACTGGGAATACAACAGTGAACAAATTCATTGCTCTAATGGAATCTATATTGTAGTGGCTAGTGATAGTGATTACTGAACATATTAAATAACATCATTTTACATTTTTTCATTGATATAACCTTAACAATAGCCTTCTGAGGTAACTTTTGTTATTATTTACATTTTCTGAGCATAAAAATTTAAGTACAAAGAATTATCACTTGTCCAGTAAGATAGTAAGTAGTAGAGCCAGACTGTCTCACTAGTTCTGCCTTTGAAGCAGGTTGTTTCATGAGTTCTGCCTTTATTATATATTACATATATTCTACTGAATGTCCTCCTGTGAGGAAATGAAACTTTAGGAGGTGAATTGCATGTGTATACTGCATGTCCAAACCAATCCCATTTAATTGTCTTCTGCAGAAATACCTAAATGTTAGACATTTGAAGGATATAGCTGCAGGTTTCCCCCATTTTTATATTTCCTTGGTTATTTCGGGAAATATAATTGTGATGTATAAATTCACAATTCTTGACTGGAAGCCCACTAGAAATTTTAAAATGGGGTTGTCAGTATTTCTTTATATGTCAGTAGTATGGGCTGTCAGAAGGGATTTGGAGATATGGTAGTTTTTTTATGAGCAGTATTGTGGATCTAAACTGAGATTTTTGTTAAAGTAAAACAACTTGATAGAAAGGAGGGATGTATATCTATGACATAATTCAGAGATAAAGTGGATAGTTGTGGTTTGGGGAATGAGATGAAGCAGTGGAAAAGGTCCCTGAAGTTTTTAGCATGGACACAAGTGTAGGGGCTAGTCTTAGTTTTTTTTTTTTCTGGGCCATGTTATATTTCAATATGCTTAATGAAAACTTTTAAAACTTTTAGGATACCAAAAAATAATGATTAATCAGAGAGTTCCATGGCGTCATTTATTTGTTATCTAATGGAAATAGGATTTACTTGGTACTTTTTTGCTATAAATAGTTCTGTATTTTGGAACTGATGTCTCTCCATTGTTAAGTAGAGGTAAATGATGGTAGTATATAGTCCAGAAATTTTGGGAATGACAATGGTTACCTTTTATAGGGCAGAGTTTGATCACAAAATTTTTGTTACTACTTTCATACATAGAAAATCTGCTCCACTTTCTTGTTTTGGGATGCAAAGGTGTCCTATAAAAGATCTTTCATTTTTGTTTTAGTGCAGATAAACAAATTGCTTACAAAAAAGCATGAAGGGACATTACTGGCTAAATTTGGTTAAGAAGTGTGTTGTTATTTATTTGTACCTTTGTTATATATGAAGGGAAAAAAGGAGTGTAATCAGGATGTTCAGGCCAATGTAAACTTGTTCCTGGTTTTGTAGTCTGTTCTGTCCACTTGGGTGCCTATTCTCTCTCAATGTTAGAACGAATGGAAATTGTTTATAGAATTTGTATTTGAATTTAGAAGATGTTTACTGCACATAGGTTTTTACTTAGTTGCTTTAACTGCCATCCTATGGTTAAGCTAGAGCTATAGATATCATTTGAAGTCTGCCCCTTTTTAACTACCATAGCATGCATTACTTGTAGGTTTAATTTTATCACCCTTCCTTCTTACATGGTGCATTTCCTTATCTATCAAAACTACTCAGCTTTTTATGTACATCTGCCAACACTCATATATTATCTTTTTTGCTGTGTATTAGGAAATTTTTAGTCTAAATGTCTCTAGAAATACAACGTGAACGAGCCTTATGGATGACTCAAATTCTGGTTTTGAGAAGCTATTTTTTATTTTTTACATGAAGTTTATTGATTCTATAATTAATGAGTAATTCAGGGTACCATTGGAAAGTTTGTGTTTGTGGGCAGAGACATTTAGCCATTTGTCATATAGTAATCCATCTAGAAAATCATGGGTTTGAGAAAAGGATTGGTATTTTATTAAACATATTTATTAAAAAATTATTAAAGAACAGCTGTCTGACTTCTAGTGCTTAAAATGAGAAAACAAAGTTGCAATTGGATGAAATCATAATAATCTCAGTTATAAAACTTATTTTACCATGTCATTTTGAGAAGTTGTGACCTAGTCATGACTGTGGATATTTTCCACAGGTGAACTTCTCTCCACCAGATTTTTTTCTCTCTCATTTGGATGTTTAAAACAGACACAGTAAAACAAAACATATAAACTCCTTATCAGCAAAGAATTGAAACAACTTAATGTAGAAACTAAAATTGACTTTGTTAAAAAAAAAAAATCCCTTTGACTCAACTTTTTTTTTTTTTTTTGCCTTAGAGGCAGTTGCCTGTTTGTTAAATAGGACCTTGTAAAATAAGAAAGTATACCTTAGAATAGGAACATGTGGAAAAGATTTTCTTTTCTATTCATTAAAAGGAGGCCTTATGATACTGGTTTAGAATAGGACACATTTAATTTTATTTCTCAAGAATTTGCTTCTTAATCCTCTTTACCAATGATGCTTTTAGTGGAAATTCTCAACCTGAAATGGTATATGATGTTATCTTTCCTTTAAAGTTTTTTTTTCCAGTTCTGATTTCTATCAGACCTCTTCATAGTTATTTAATGAAATATTGAGAAAACATATTGATAGGCTAACTGCTGCCATATTAACCTAGACATTAGAAGAATCACTTTTGATGCATTCACTAATATTTCATCTGGCACTAATGATATTCCCAAAGTATTCCAGATACTTATTTGCATCTGGTGTGTAGAGTTTGTGTTAATCAAAAACATAAAGTTGGCTTTGAAACTTGACTATATTAGGATCAGTCTTGGTATTGCTTTATGACTTTGTAATATCTGTTATCAAGTACTGCTAGGCTATGAGACTGTCAGGCCTACTGGTAGCCCCTGTATGAGAATGAAGAAACTTCTAAATCATAAGTGGAGATGATGCAATAGCAAAGTCTCTATGATTTCATTAAGCTCATGTAACGAAGGGCTGTCTTAGAAACTTTATGCAGTAGTTTCTCATACAAAGTGGGAGGTTTTCTATTCCCAGCACAATTCCACAAATAAATAGAAGTACCCATTTTCTGTGACATAATGCCAGCTTCACTTTAGTTTCTTATTCTAGCATGGTAAATTGTAAATTATTTATATTTTATTAGCCACAAAATATTTTTAACTTTTCGACTATCTCCCTTAGCACAAAATGTTTTGAATCACCTCCTTTATCATTGCTTTGATTATTGAAAGGAAATAAATTCACCTTAATATATTATCATAGTGCAAATAAATGATTAGGGTTTTGAAAAAAGCCGTATTTTTGTATCAAAGACATACTATTTGGATAATTTTTTTTCAGTTTTCGGTGTCTTTTTTTTTTCTTTTCAAATTTTATTGAATTGAAAAATCTTTTACATAACTATGGAGTTTGGGGTATAGAGCTTCATCCCTCCATAAGTGCTTGTGCTTCATTCACTGTCCACCTGTACCCTAGTGTTCCTGCCCTCTCACCTTCCCTTCCCCCTTCTCCTTAGCCTTTATCTCCTCTTATAACCAGTATCTTTTTAAATATTTTTAAAATATATTTTTTCACAAAATAGGATTTTTCCACCGTTTTCCCACCAGAAAATAATGAATACTCCTCTACCACTAACCATTGTACTTTTATTCTCCACTGTTGTCTATTCTGTCCCTTGCTTTCCCTTTCTCTATTCCTTCCTGAGTGTCTCAGATCTAGTCTACCTCAGTTTTACTGTTTGTCTTTGTATCATCCTATGTTTAATTTCTCTAGATTTCACATATAATTGAAACAATCTGGTATTTATCTTTCTGGCTGGCTCACTTCCCTTAGAATAATCACTTCTAGCATCATCTATGTTGCCATAATGGCATGGGTTTATATCTTTTGATTACTGAGTAGTATTCCATTGTATATATGTACCACATCATCTTGAACCACTCAACTCTTCTGAGGAATTTGTGTTGTTTCCATATCTTGGCTGTTTTAAAAAAAGGAGAAATAGGCTTCCTTTTGAGTTAGTATTTTTTGTGTTCTTTTAATAGATCTCTAGGAATAGAATTATTGTGTCATCTGATAAATTGATTTTTAGTCTTGTGAGGAAACTCCACACTTCTTTCCATAGGGACTGGACCAGTTTACATTGCTATCAATAGTGTAATATGGTTCCTTTTTCTCTGTGCCCTTGTCAGCACTTTTTGTTTGTGGATTTCTTTTTGATATGGGCCATTCTCACAGGTGTGAGGCGGTATCTCATTGTGGTTTTGATTTTCATTTCCCTCATGGTAAGTGATGATGAGTATTTTTTGATGTTTGTGGCCTCCTGCATCTCTTCTTTAGAGAAGTACCTGTTTGTTACAACTCTTCTGCCCAATTTTTTATTGTTTTTTTTTTTCTTTTTGTTGTTTAGTTGTATAAGTACTTTGTAGATCTTAGATATCAATCCCTTGTCAGATATGGTGTAAAATATTTTCTTCCATTTAATAAGGTATTTCTTTGTTTTGATCACTGTCTCTTTCACTGAAGTCCATTTTCAAAAGTTTTGAATAAAAACCATATTAATCACATTTTTTGGTCTTTGAACTACTCATGAGCTGTTAATATTCATAGACATACTAATGAATATAGTAATGAATGGGAATCCCCAATTATTACATTACATAGTTGTGTGGCCTTGGCTAATCCCCTTTGTCTCTCAAAACCTCATTTTCTCAGTGGTAATTTAAAAAGTGAGTAAAAATGGCCTCATTTAGTTCTTATGTGACTTAAATGAGAAAGCATATATAATGCCCCAACGTGGTTCTTAGAACATAACAGTGTCCTGTGTTTAACTGTTGTTTATTGTTTTACCTGATCAGGTAAGGAACTTGGGTTAGGTGTTGGTTTTATTGGTCAGCAGATTTGAAGGGAGTTCAAATTTACAAGAATCTCAGAATCCTGCTTAGATTAGTTTTTTTACAATCTTGCATATAGGTACTTACTTAAAGGGTATAAATTTGTACACAGAGGAAAAAGAAACAAAAACATCAAAATGAGTGGTAACTGATTTTAAATGGTGATTCATATGAAAGAAGGCCAGATCCTATTAAATGGCAGGTATGGTTATAGGAAGTTTTCAATGTAATAGGATGGGTTTTTCATAATGCCAGTAGAAAGTGTTGGGTGAAAAACCACCAGAATATGAAACTGGTCCATTTGCTGATCATGTCTTATTTAATTGTCACAGGAAAGAGCTATGATAAGGAAAATGTTCACAAAACAAAGCACATAAGTTAAAAATACCAAACCAAACCAAAAACACTTATTGAAGAATAGGGTCTTGAATTCGTTTCTTAATTAACTTTATAAGAATGGCTTCTTTAAAACAGAACAAAGTTCTGTTCAAATGAAGGACAGTCGGATTGGAAAATTGAAAACTTGAGTGTTAGTTGTAATTTTGCTATTGATTACCTTTGGACAAGTGACTTAACATCTCTAGAACTCATTTGTAAGTATTTTTTTTTTTTGCCCCTGACTTTTCAGCTTTAATATTCCTTGTTATTAAAATATAAGATATACAAATGAGGATTATGTAGAATTAAACATTATCTTTTCAAATTGTAGAAAATTTGAAGTCACATAAAAATGGAGAGAATTGAATAATATCTCTTGAGGCACACATTGCTAAGATAAACACTGATCAATTTGCAGTCAATTTTATTTTGTGTACAGTCCTACAAAATCTGCTTTACATGAATTATTTATTCTCAAACTTCACCTCCACAAGTATGCTTGTTGTTTTTAGTCCTTTTGATATAGACTAATCTCATAGGAATGAAAGGATAGCTCATTGTAGTTTTGATTTGTATTTCCCTTATAATAAATGATATTGAACTTTTTTTTTTCATGTGCTTTTAGGTCATCTTGCATGTATTTGGAGAAGTGACCATCTTGGTTATTTGCACATTTTTTATTGGGGATTCTTTATTTTTACTGTTTTCCTTTAAAATTTTTAAATGCATCGTTGTTCATTTCTGTATAATATTTGCTTCTCTTCTCAGGTGTAGTCTCCATAAAATTCCCATCATCAATTCACCTGTGCACTATTACTATAGTCCTTTGTTCTCTCCCCTCTTTGTTTTGATCCTCTCCCTTCTCTTCCCCTTCAGAATGTCTCATTTATAGTTGCCTGTTAATTTTGCTTATTTATTATTATTATTTTTTTCTGATATCTTATTTGATTCCCTTATATTCCTCCTATAAGTGAAACCATCTGATATTTTTCTTTTTCCTTTGGACTTTTTTTTATTGAGAATAATCCCTTCCAGTTTATCCAAGTTGTTGCGAATGGCATGAGTTTATTTTTTTTGTTTGCTGAATAGTATTCCATTGTGTGTGTGTGTATATTGTGTTATTGTCAATGTCTATCTTGTGGTTTGTTAATAATTGTTATGTATTTTGATGCTGTTTTGTTTGATAAATATTTATTAGTGAATGTTAAATCTTCTTCATCAATATATTCCTTATTATCATATTATGTGTATTCCTATCTTCTGTTACCTATTTTAATAAGAAATCTCTTTTATGTAATATGACTGTTCATGTCCTTTTAGGTTAGCATTTATATATAGAGGAACTATACATGAACTCAGAATAGTTTCTAGGTCCAACAGAAATTGGGTTTTGTTTTTATCCATATAACCACTCTACCTTTTGATTGATTACTTCAGACCATTGGTAGTAGGGGAATTATTGGTATATTAATATTTATTGCTATTTGACTATGTTATTTTCTGGATGTTTTTGTGCTGTCTCCTTTTGTTTTCATATTTTCTTCTCATTAACTGTGCATCTACCTTTTGTGTATGGCTTGACTCCATTTTTTTGTTTTCTTATGTGTTTCTTTGTATTAGACCTTTATATGCATATAAATTATATTAACTTGAAAGTAAGTTAATATCAAATACATTCTTACATTTTTACTTTCCCCTTTCCCTTCTATTTTTGTTGTTTTTTTTTTTTTTGCTTATTAAGTGTATACTTTCACTTAAGAGAAGTTCTTTTAATATTTCTTTCTAGGCTGGTTTAGTAGAGATAGATTCCTTTTTTTTTTTTTTTTGGTTCTTTATACAGCTTTTTATTGTTTCTTCATTTCAGAGTAATAGCCTAAATGAATTATTTGTTGAGAACCTTCAATTTATAGCACTTTGAACTTTCTGCTCCTTTTTTTTCTCTTCTCCAGTTGGAATGCCTGTGTTATGAATATTATCCCTTGATGTTACCCTATGAATGTCCATTTTAAAATGATCAAATCACCCCATCCTTTTTTTGTGGCGGTTATATTATACGATTCCATCTTCCAGCTTGATAATTCTGTCCTTGCTTCACTTAGCCTACTGTTATGCCTTTCCATTGTATATTGTATTGATATAATATTGGTTCACAACACTGTATATGATTAAAACCCATAGGATTACACTGGTAGATGCATACCACCTCACCACACCCACACTAAGGCACCCATAGCCTTTTTTAAGCTCTGTGATTTCTTTTTGGAACTTCTATTTTCTTATTTTTGATGCAGTTCTCATTTTATTCTCCCAATTTTATTATCATTTAAATTGTTTCTTTGAAGCAATTTTCAGGCATTTTACTTAGTTCTTTTTCATTTATGTTTCCCCCTAGCATTTGTTTTGATCATCAGTTGGAGCAAATGCTTCTGTATCTTCATTTTGTTTGGTTCTCTGTATTTATTTATATGGATTAGGATAAACAGCTTTCCTTTTCACTAGTGATATAGTGACCTTCTGTAAGAATTGAAACATTGAGTCTATCGGACTGATGAAGGACACTCGTCTAGGATGTTGAACTTTCTGTTGTGCAGGTGGAAGCCTCTTCACCTTTTAGGATACATGAGCTGAAGACCCAACCTAAAGCAGTGTGTCCTGTGAACATTGTGGGACATGATGTGAGGAGATTTCTGTTGCAGAGTGCTAAAGCACTTGCCTCTCTAGGGTTTAGCCTGAATCTTGATTATGGGTGCATGAGTGGTGTTCTAAGAATAGTTACTTTTTTGGGGTGGGGGTTTATAGCTTCTACACAGTTTGTCAGGTGGACTTGTGATTGGAAAAGGTTAGACCCTTGAAGATCTGTGTTGAATATTGTGGGAGGTGTCATTGGAAATAGCAGAAAACAAAAGCAATGAAGGGAGTATGTCAGTTAAAGATAGAAGGAAAGCAAAGTTAGACACAAGAAGAAAAAATAATAAAACCAGGATCTCTTAATCCAGATAATCCAGGGGGAAATATTAAAACATAATAATAATCTTTTCTGTTTAGATTCTTTTCATATTTTTATTTAAAAGTGTGGAAATGCTTGTTTTGCTTTATAGTGAATATTCATAAGAGCCACAAGATGGCGAGATTGCTCCTTGAAGTTAATGAGAGCCAGAGAGTGAGGAGAGACAGACAGCTATACACACATATACACACAGAAAGAGAGAGAGAGGAACACACACGTACACGCACACACACACGGGGAATTTCAGGTTCCCCTTTCCTTAATTTTTCTTATCTTTCTGAATACAAAATAGAACTGACATACCTAAAGTTTTCCTTTTTAATTTGCATTTTAATCATAGTTGTTTTTGGAGTTGTATAGCTAAAAATAAAATAATTACTTGGATTTCAGGCTTACTATTTTTCAGCTCTTCATCACATTATTAATTCATTCTTCACATTGCTAACAGGGTAATCTTTGCAAAATATAATTTTGATAGTTTTTCTGTTTTAAACTTTATTGAAACACATTTTTGTTGAGAATACTGGTGGTCATCACTATTCAAATAGTTAAGTGTATGGTGAAAAGGGGGAATGATATTTGATTCTTATTATATATACTAATACATTTGCATTTTTGTCAGCTTCTTTAAAATGAGCAAGTGCAGAATGTGTACAAATCCTGAGTTTTTATGATTAATTAAATAACATGATTGTAAAGTTAAAATATTTATTCTCATCATTTTGATATACCTTAAGGTGGTTTTCATTTTGTTATTCTCAATATTTCATGAAATGAACAAACACTGCTATATTCATTAATGCATATTTGTTAGCTGTGTATTTGAGTTTAAAGTAAACTTAAGTTTGCTGTCCTATCAAATAGAATTCACATGCTATCTATGGAATAAATCTGAATATTTCCGTTTTAGAGATGAGGACATTTTAGCTCAGAGAGATTAAATGAATTATCAGTGATTTTGTAGTTTTATAATTTTGCATAATTAAATCCAGATATTTTCTTATTCACTGTGCTATACTGTTTCCATGAGGGTAACTATACTTCTCTGTAATAGAAATACTTGAAAGTTAAAACAATTAGGACATTTGTTCTTCCTCTTTGCTGTAAGCTGTTTTATCACAGGCAATTATTATGATGCACTTTTATTTTGCAAGCTGTTTGTTTCTCTGAGAATTTTTTTTCTGCAGGTGTATATTTAGATTCTATTTAGAATTTTGTTGCTGGTAAGCATCCTTGTTTTGTCCCACATGAGAAATTTGGGCTTCTGGCTAAAAACCTGAGTACCTGATTTTCTAACCTAGAGCAGTCTAAAGTTTAATTCCTTCTTGTTCAGGTAACAGGTAGTTCATGAAGAACAAAATGTTCTTGTCATAGTGGAACTTCTTTCCTCCAGTAGGCCCATTTATGCTGGAGATATTAGTGGTTTAAAAACCACTGTACTGGGCCCTCCCTGGTGGCGCAGCGGGTTAAAGCACAGCATCGAGAATCTAAAGCCACTTCCGCATGAGTTCGATTCCCGCCTGCCCCGGAGGTGACCACATGGCTTGGCAGACCTCTCCTGACCCGCCCGCTGCTCCCCTCAGCGGTGTGCTTCGTCGATCTGCCTGTTCTGTTCCCCCCTCTGTCTCTGGTGAAGCCTCTCACCGCCCCTGAGTCTCTGGCCTGTACCCCAGCTCTGTATGTACAAATAAATAAATCTTAAAAAAAAAAATTAAAAAAAAACCCCACTGTACTGATGAATGGAAGCCTGGTCTAGGGAACCTTTTCATAGTTGCAAATTCACTTTAAAGCTTGGCACTAATTTCTGCATAAGAATATTGTCTTATAGTTTATTTTCATTTATTCCATTTTTGCTGTTTCTAAAGATTTCAAAGTAGTAATTCAGAATTTATATTTTTTACTTTGAACTCGAGATAAATTTGTAGTACTTAGGAATTTGTATGACTTATATTTCTAACTCCCCTACTTTACAATGTGTGTGCCTGGTTTTTACTTATATCAAAACATTTTTTAAAAAGTGATTTTACTTTTTTCTTCAAAAAAAGCTAGTTTTTCTTGAGGTGATGTTGATATATATATGATTCAGAGGTATAGAATCACACTCCTTCAGATGTATATTAACAGACCATACCGCCATCAAATGAGCCTTATTTTTCCTCCATAATTATAGTTGAAAAACAAATATTGTGGAAAGAAGATTAACTATGAAAAATGATTATTAAATTGGGTGATGGATTTATTATATGATTCCTTTTACCTTTATTTGTGTAAAATTTTCCATAATAAAACATAAAGGGACACATATTGTTATTCCTTTCCTATCAACAATAAGCTTTTATTAAAATTTTTTAATTGCGCTAATGTTTACCTTAGGGAAATGTAGGACTACCCTCTATGGACATTTTTTTTTAAAGATTTCTTTATTTATTCGTACAGAACTGGGGTACAGGCCAGAGATGCGGAGGGTGAGAGGATTCACCAGAGACAGAGCGGGAAGCAGAACAGGCAGATCGACTAAGCACACTGCTGAGGGGAGCAGTGGGCGGGCCAGGAGAGGTCTGCCACGCCATGTGGTCACCTCCGGGGCAGGCGGGAATCGAACTCCCCCTATGGACATTTTTAACATATTACTTTTATCTTTCATTTTGTTCTGGTGTATTGTTTGGTTGATTTATAGGTAACTAAACCATCTTACCTTATGTATGATCTTTTTAATATATGTTTGGATTCTTTTGCTAATATTTGTTGACCATACTTTACCTATGCTTATCAGAGAGATTGACCTGTACTTGTGTTGTCCTTGTCTGGTTTTTGATAGCAAGATAACTTTGGCCTTGTACAATGAGTTTTGAATGGGATTTCTTTTCTTCTGTTTTTGGAAGTTTGAGAAATATTAATTTATTCTTATTTAATTGTTTGGTAGAGTTTAGCAGTTAAGCTATTTGATCTTGAATTTTTCTTTTTTTTTTTTTTAGGAGGTTTTTGATTGCTGATATAATCTTACTAATAATTGGTCTGTTCAGATTTTCTATTTTTTCAAGATTTACTCTTGGTAGGTTATATATTCTAGAAATTTAAGCATTTCTTCTAAATTGTCTACTTTGTATATGTCTCCTCTTCCATTTCTGATTTTATTTGAGTTTTTCTATTTTTTGTGATTATTCATGGTAAAATTTTGTATTTTTGTCTTTTATAAAAAGCAGTTCTTAGTTTTATTGATATCTTTTTTTTTTTTTAGCCTTTGACTAGTTTTGTATTTTTGCATAAAATCATAGGGCAGAATAATCAAGTAGCAAAGTTGTTGTTGTTGTTGCTGGCCTTGCTGGAGTCCTCCTATAGGATCAGAGCGGATCATTGATGTCCAGTCCACATAGGCTTCAGGAGCAACGTTGGTCTCAGCAGACTCAACCTGGAGTTTCCTCTTCTTGAGGTTATCAGGAGTTTTATTTTTCTGGGTCGTCCAGGCCTGCCAATGGAGGCAAGCTTCCTCGCCTTCTTTGTAGGTCTCTGGAACCCTACAAACAAAGCAGCAGGTTCTCCTTTTCTTGGTTCAGCTCTATTTGAGGTTTCTGGAGAATGCCAAGCAAAGCCACTGAAACACATTTCCAATTTACTTAGGTTAAGCTAGTAAAATTCCCTATTGAAGTGATGCAAAAATACTCGAGTAGTAAATATTACTACCACAATCTTTACACTGTGTTGGTATTAAGGGGAGAGAAAGATAGAAATACACGTTAGTTCTGCTGAAGAAAAAAAATTACTGCAGATTCTGGTTATTGAAAGCAAAGAACTTTCTTTGAATCAAATGGGGAAAAAAAATACCAGTATCATTTCAAAGGAAAACTTGGCATAAATCAGTCTGTTCAGTTCTTTGTAGAAAATCTTTTTCCACTGTCAAAATTTCCACCAACTGGAATCAGTTGAGGTCTTTCTCTGTAAACATTTTTTTTCTGCAAATGCCAAACCACTAAATGTAATATTTCAGGACAACAATCATTATTTACAATTCAAACAATATATGATGTCATAATGTTTTTATGCACTTTTCAGAACACTAGTGTTAACATTTATGTTCATGCCATGTTTCACCTTTTCCCAAGTGACTATGCTTTCTTTCCAGTCATTTTTCTTTACAAGGTAAACCAAAAAGTCCAAATTGATCTAAGTGCATTTCCAGAAGGAAAGGAAAAGAAATTTTATGGAATGTCTCAGGAGCTCTACTGAGGCTCGACAAAATTTTCTTTGATGAACCCAAGGACAGACTACCAAATTTTTCTTTAAATTTTGAATTCTGGGAAGCTTTGTCACAAATATGAAAAAAAAAATAGACAACAACAACAATCTCAATCTCTCTGAAAGCTCCAGCTCAGTCAGTAATACAATATTGATAGTCAAACCATAAAAGTCAAACCATAAACTTTTTTGTTCTTTTTCCTTCACAACAAGAGACTCTTTGTCCTTAATTTTTTTTTCAAATTTCCATTTTCCTTACGTTATCAACCCAAGCAAAAGGAAAAATATTATACCCAATACAACCTTAGAAGCGCCTGTTTTAAAACATTAGAGCACAAATTAGTTACCATAGACCAAAAAGTATCCCAGGTTGTGTTTTTAAAACATGTATACCAGTTTTTATTAGTTTTGTTTGTTTGATTTTTTTCCCCCCCAATATCAATAGGTACCACCGAAACCAATTTTATAGCACCTCGAGGCCAAGACAGTCAAGCACAAGGACAAGACATACAGACATACAACATACAGACAAAACAGTTTTCTTAGTTATGCCACGTGGAAACTTATGTAACTGCAGTTTTACTCATATAGGCCAGGAAAAAAATCTCAAATTCCAAAAAAAAAAAAAGTGTTGCTGGCAGAAAATCACAAGTTTCAGCTGTTATCCTACAAACCTAAGACTTTGGAAATAGGAAGAAAAAGTTTCATTAATCACAAGAGTTATATGTTTTCCAGTGTTTAAGCATTTCCACTAGCTAGAAGTCAATCCTGGGTGTCCTATACAGCAGACCAAAAGTAAAAACAGTTAACTTTCAAGCAAAATCAGTCGTTATCATGTTGTTAGCCACTAAGCTTGCAATTCTTGGGATTCTTGGAACAGAACCTGAAAAAACAAAATAAAAAATCAGCAGTTAACTTTCAGTTAAAAGGAGTCATCTCCTTACTTCTGTTACCCACTTTGGCACAGAAGCTGAAAGAGCAAATTCAACATACAAGTTATTGATTGCACCTTCCCACACAAGGGAGAAACCATAACAATACAGGTATGAAAACCTGGTACAGTTACGCCATACACTATAAAGAGTGCTTTCCACAATAGACCTTCCTCAGTAGGAAACAGAATCTTAGAATTTTGTCTTACACCAGTAATCAAACAGATCCAGAATTCAAATGGCAAATATGCCCCAAACAAATTGTGTAGACAAAATTCACAACAGCAAACCCTTTAGACTCAATATTTTCTTTTCTAATTTTTCTGATCTAACCTTTGCAAAAATTCAAGCTATCTCCACGAATCCATTAAGGTTACCAGTATTTACCAGTTACTTATCAAGGCTTAGTCTTTCTTTGCATCCAAGCATACATTTGCTAATTTAAACACCACTGTTCCATTGTTGGTTTACAGACCCCTAAGGCAGAGATCAGTGAGTAGTCAAAGTCAAAGGAACCTACCTCTGAAAAACCCAGCATTGCTTTTAGAAATGCTAACAAGAATTGTAAAACAGCAGAGGTAAAAAAAGAAAAAATCCAAAGTCCTAGCAACTTAACTTTAGTTAACAAAGGAAGTAGAAAATCTTAGGGGGAGCCTAAAAGAACAAAAACTTTCAAGTTTCAGAGAAGCCAGCCAAGTGGCCTCAGACGCCATCTTTAATCTGTCCACATGGTCCTACTATCTTTGAGTAAAACTGCTACACAATTTCCACAAAACCAAATCTCTTAGCAAGTGACCACAACAAAATTGTGCACATGCACATAGAATTTTCACAAGGCCAAGCCAGTTTTTAACAACAAATCTGCATCTGAAAAAAACTAGAAACAAAAACCACATATGCATTTAAGTGCCATGGGGAACCCAACTTTCCCCATAGGGCTCACTAACCACGGATGGCTCTAATCCTGCCCCATATTGGGCGCCAAATCTGTTATAGGGCACCCCAAATCTGTTCCAGAACAGGGGGAGAGGGACACCCCTGAAGTCCCAAAATCCTGCCTGCTCTAAGTGGGTTCTGCCATCCGCCGCAAGAAGACAAAACATATAAAACTTTAATGAAAAGGGACTTTAATACAGTGAATATACAATACAGAACACAGGAAACAAGCACGGTTTCTTCATCACATGCTTGCTGCTCCATGTGGCTTCCTCAGGTCTTCTGGCTCTCCATCCAGCTTCCTCTTTATTGATATCTTCTATGACCTTTTATTCTGTTTCATTTATTTCTGTTCTGATCTTGGTTATTTCCTGTCTTCTACCAATTTGGGGCTTAGTTTGTTCTTTTTTATCTTCAGTTCCTTAAAGTGTAGATTTAGGTGTTTATTTGAGATCTTTCTTGCTTAATAATCTAGTTTGTATTGATATAAAATTCCCTCTTAGACCCTTTTTTGGTGCATCCTCCATATTTTCATATGTGTACTTCCACTTCTATTTTTCTCTAGATATTATTTTTTGTTTTTTATTTTGATTGCTTTGATCATTGGCTATTCAGAGACATATTGTTTAATATTGTTCAGAGCATGTTTAATTTACATGTATTTTAAAATTTCCTAGTTGTCTTCTTATAATTGATTCTAGTTTTATTGATTTCAGTGTTAAAATTTATTGAGATTTGTCTTGTGCCTTATATTTGACCTATCTTGGAGAACAGTCCATGTGTGCTTCAGAAGGATGTGTACTTTGTTGTGATTAGACCGAATGATTTATGAATGTATGTTAAATTTGTTTTCCTATCATCTGTGTCCAGTGTTTCCTTGTTGGTTTTTGATCTAGATGATCTATCCATTGTTGGAAATAATATATTGAATTACTGTATTTTTGTGATTTTTTTTTCCTGTCAGGTATGTTAAGATTTGATTTATATATTTAAATGTTTCTATATTAGGTGCATACATATTTAAAAATACCATAGCTTCTTGTTGGATTAACCCTCTATCATTATGGAATAGATTTGTCTCATAATCTTTGACTTAAAGTCTACTTTACCTCTGTATAGCCACACCTATTTCCTTTGCTTCTGTTTGAATGAATATTTTATTTCTATTTGTTCACATTCAATGTGGGTGTTTAAAACTGAAGTGAATCTCTTATAGATAGCCCATAGATTTATTTAAAAATAATTACTCAGTTACCTTGAATCTTTTGATTGGATAAGTATACAATGAAGTAATTATTGATAGATATGAACTGATAATTGCCATTTGTTAGTTGTTTCTTTGTCCACTCGTGTGGACAAAGTGCACTTAGGTTGTTTCCATAATTTGACTATTGTAACTAGTGTTGTAATGAACATATTTTTATATTCTTTGGGTAGATATCTGTGAGAGGGATCACTGTATCATATGATAGAGAACTTCCATACTGTTTTTCATAAAGGCTGGACTAATTTACAATGCCATAGACATTATATGAAAATTCTTCATTTTTTGGAGCACACATTATTATTAAGGGAACAGACAGAAAATAAACCATTCCTTACATACATAACTATATATTTTGTGGTGCTTAGGGCTATAAAGACAAAGATAGTAAAGTATGGGGGTTGCATCTAAGATGTGAGGATTATTTTTTTTTCTAGTCTGTTTGAAACATTTATTTTCTGCTAAAGCATCTTATTTATTCTAATGATATATTTTTTTAATTATTACAAAAGTTTATTTTTACATCATTTTGCACATTTTTTTTTTCCATCTCGATTGTAATCCCTGTGGGTTTCCCATCACCAAATCACCCGTATGCCACCACCATAGTCCCGTGCATTTCCCTCCCTACCCTCCTCCCCCGTTTTTGATCCCATTCCCCACTCCACCCCCACAAAATGTCTCTGGTATATGGCTGTTCATTATTTTTGTTATTTTCTCACCTGGTCCATTATACTCCTGCTATGAGTGAAACCATCCGGTATTTTTCTTTCTCTTTCTGGCTTATCTCACTAATCATGATCTTTTCCAGCTCCATCCAAGTTGCTGCAAAAGACATGTGTTTCTCTTTTTTGGTTGCTGAGTAATATTCCATTGTATATATGTACCACATCTTTTTTATCCAGTCATCTACTTTTGGGCATTTGGGCTGCTTCCATGTTTTTCCAATTGTAAATAAAGCAGCAGTAAACATGGGGGTACAAGTATCTTTTTCAATCAGTGTTTTTGTGTCTTTTGGGTAGATACCTAGGAGTGGGATTGCTGGGTCATAGGGAAGCTCCATGTTTAGCAGTTTGAGGAACCGATGTGAGGATTATTTTTAAAAAAATTCTTAAGAGGGCCCTCCCTGGTGGTACAGCAAGTTAAAGCATAGTACTAAGAAGTTAAAGTCACTTTCCCATGAGTTCGATCCCCATCTTCCCTGGAGGTGATCCATGTGGCGCCCATATGGCGTGGCAGACCTCTCCTGACCACCCACTGCACCCCTCAGCAGTGTACTTTCATCGCTCTGCCTGTTCTGCTCCCCACTCTGTCTCTGGTGAATCCTCTCACTGCCCCTGCACCTCTGGCCTGTACCCCAGTTACAAATAAATAAATTAAAAAAAAAATTCTTCAGGAAAGGCCTTTCTGATAAGGAGATCTGGAGATGTAGAGGGTACAAGAGAGTGTGGAGTGTGGATAGATGGAATGAAATAGAGGGAGATTTATCCAGGTGGCTGGAGAAGAAAGCAAAGACCCAGAGATACCCTTTGTTAATATTTTTTAAAAACAGTATTCAGGGAACTTCAGCAAACAGCTATGGGTAATGGAATTATTCTTCATCTGGCTACTGCCTGATTGGTACATGGAGTTTGGAGACAGATTCATGTAGGTCCTGGTATTCAATAGCTTTATTATTAACAATAAAAACTACCACTGAGAGAGCAGAGAAAATATTTTTTGTTCTCCCTAGATTTTTGCTGATGCGGAAACTGTAGCCTCATTTTAAAAAGCAATGTTAAGATATTAATCATTCTATTTATGCTAAAAAATCTCATTATTATTTATGTATTTTTTCCATCCTTGAGATAATAAATAAATAGAACCCAGGGGCATATAGTTTAACTTTATTTTAGAAATTGTTTTCTATAGAGAAAGAATAGCAAATATTGAGGTCTGGGAGGTAATTTCAATGAATGAATTAGGCTGAGGTGTAGAAAGGTAAGGAGTGGTGGAGACTGGTATATGGGATGATATATGTTCAGTGTAAAGGGAAGAGATGTTACTTAATTCTAATCGGTTATTGCTAAAGGAGAATGTGGATATAATTTAGAAATTATTTTTTATTTTTTTTCAAGAAAAGTCAACAATGTAACACATAAGTTAACAATGTAACACTGCAATTGAATTTTATTGCCTCCTCCATTAACAAAATCCTTTCAAATTTCTGGATGCACACACTGTACTATTGATCTCTCTGCAGGGTGCTGAGTGTATCTATTTTATTGTTTTAGGGTATGGTCAAACAGGTCCACTGTCTCAGAGAGCTGGCTATGATGCGGTTGCTTCTGCAGTTTCTGGCCTGATGCACATTACTGGACCTGAGGTAGGTATCCATTCAGAATATTATTCTACTCCTCAAAACACAAGTTTGACTTTTGTAAATAGTACTGCAAAAACACTTGAGTGCAGGCTCTTTTTGAATTAGTGTTTTTGTATTCTACAGATTGATATGCTGAAATGGAGTTGCTGAGTCTGTGGCTGATCTATTTGTAATCTCTTGACACATCTCTATACTGCTTTCCATAGAACCAAAAACTGGACTAGATTATATTCCCACTAACAGTGGAGGAGGGTTCCTTTTTTTCCACACCCTCACCAGCACTTATGTAATGATTCTGGTCTTTTTCATATGGATTATTATCAACGGCGTGAGATGGTGGTTTTGATAATCTATTTCTAGGGTGATATGTGGTGATGACCACTTTTTAATGACCTTAATATTTCTTTGGAGAGGTACCTATTTAGCACATCAGCCTGCTTTTTGATCGGGTTATTTCTTTTCATTAAGTATGTGAATTCTTTCAGATCTTTGATATCATTTCCTTGTCAGATGTATGGTGCATAAATATTTTTCCCCATTCTATAGGTTCCTCTTTATTTTATTACTGTTTATTTCTCTGTGAAGAAACTTTGTAGTTTGATGAAGTCCCACTTGTTTATATTCTCTTTTGTTTTCCTTGTTCCTGGGGACAAATTCAAAAAGACATCACTGAAGCTTATGTCATGAAATGTTTTGTCCATGATTTCTTCCATGTATTTTATGATTTCAGGACTTATATCCAAGTCTTTTATTCATTTAGAGCTGATTTTTTGTGAATGGTATGAGAGATAATGATCTAGATTCATTCAACATGAAGCTGTCCAGTTATCCCAGTCTCATATATTGAAGAGACTATTCTGGTGTCAGTGTATGTTCTTAGCTACTTTATTATAGATTAACTGTCCATTTATGTTTGAGTTTAGTTTTGGATTTTCAGTTCTAGTCCATTGGTCTTTGTTTCTGTTTTTGATGCTGAATAATGTTGTTCTAGTTTTTGAGACTTTATATTCTATGTCTGGAAGTGTGATACGATCATTCTTTTATACTGTCATTCATTTTATATCTTTGTTAGGATAACTCTGTATCTTCAGGGTCTTTTGTGGTTCATATGACACTTAATAGTTCTTGTTACACTGAAATTCTTTATTGGGGTTCCATTGAATTGCTGTATTGGCCATTTTGACAATGTTAATTCTTCCAACCCATGAGGAAGGACATTTCTTTGTGTCTTCTACTTCTTTTAACAAAGTCTTATTTACTTTTTGTATAGGTGCTTAACCTCCTTTTTTAGGTTGGCTACTAGGTATTTTATTATGTTTGGTATGATTATAGATGGGATCACTTCAGTAAATTCTCCCTTTTCTGACTCATTATTTGCATATAGGATGGCAACTGACTTTTCTGTATTCGTTTTGTAGTGTAACTCTGCTGAACTGATTTATTGTTTCAGTGGCGTATTTGGGGTTTTCTATATGTATTATATTTTTGAAAACAATGATAGATTAATTTCTTTCTCAATTTAGATTTATTTTATTTGCCATTTGATTCTCTTTTATTTTTAAATTAAATCAATTTATTTTATTAAATCAATTTTTGGGTAGTTTTTGATTTCTTCCTTCAGGCGTAGTCCCCATACCCATAGATCTCCTAGCACATAGTACCTGTAATCCCTTACTACTGCCCTATGTGGCCTTCCCTTCTCTCTTCCTCACCTGCTGTGTGCCTCAGGTCTATGGTCAGATTGCAATTTTGTCTTTGTCTTGAATTTTTGTTCATTTGTTTTTTTCTATATTTCACCTATAAGTAAAAACCATCTGATAATTATCTTTTTCCTTCTGTCTGTTTTGAGTTTGTTTAGCATATTACTTTCCAACTCCATTCACATTGTTACAAAATGGCATGAGTTTATCTTTTTTATTTCTGATTAGAATTCCATTGTGTATATATATACATCTTAATTAATTTATCTGTTTTGGGGAATTAGGTTGTTTACATATTTTAACTCTTATAAATAGGGCTGCAATAAACATAAGGTTATAGTTATTTTTGAATGGGTGTTTTTGTGTTTGGGTAGATACCTAGGAGTTTAGCTACTTAGCTATACGAAGTAGATCCATTTTTAGTGTTTTGAAGAGCCCCCAACAGCGTTTTCCATACTGGCTGGACCAGTTTACATTCCCACAAACAGTGTAAGAGAGTTCCTTTTTCACTACATCCTTGCCTGAATTTGTTGTTTCTAGTTTTTTTTTCTTTCTTTTTAATATGGGCCATTCCCATGGGCATATGGTGGTTGTGTTTTGTTTTGCATTTCCTTGATAATAAGTAATGTTGAACTTTTTTCTATGCCTTTTGGCCATTTGCATTCCTTCAGAAGTCTCTTTTAGCTCATCTGCCCATTTTTTGACTGGGTTGTTTTTACTTTTTACTTTTTTTTTTGGTTGAGTTGTACAAGTTCTTAGATCTTTGATTTTCAGTCCTTTGTCATTTGTATGATGTTAAAATATTTTCTCCCATTCAGTAGGATGTCTCTTCATTTTGACTGCTTTTTAGTTATCTGTTTTCTTGCTTTTGGAGTTGATTCCTCAAAGATGTGTCTAACATTTTATTTATGTCATGGAGTGTTCGCTTGTTTTTTTTCTTCTATGTATTTTATGGTTTTATGTCTTACACCAAGTCTTTTATCCATATTGATTTTTGTGTATGATGTGATATTGTGGTCTAGCTTCATTCTTTTGCATGTAGCAGTTCAGTTTTCCCAGTACCATTTAGGGAAGAGACTTTCCTTATTATTTCTGGTATATTCCTTGCACCTTTGTTTTTGTTTAGTTTATTATATATGTGTGGTTAAATTTCTGGGATTTCAATTCAATTCCATTGGGCTGTGTGTCTTTTTTTCTTTCAACATCTTCTGTTTTCATTAGTTGGCTTTGTATTATAGTTTGAGGTCTAGGAATGTAGTATCTTTGTTCTCTGACTTGTCAATTAGGAGAATTTAGCTATTCTGGACTTTTGTTGTGATTCCATATAAATTTTAGCAGTATCTGTACCAGTTCTTTGAAGAAGGCCATTTAGGCATTTATTGGAGTTGCATTGGATCTGTAGGATGGCCCTTTTGGTAATGCTTTGAAGTGGCTGTTAGCTTCTTAGTGCTGTGCTTTAACCTACTGCATCACCAGGGAGGGCCTTAATTTCCTTTTTAAAATTGGTTTGTTCAAGTTTCCTATTTCTTCCTTATTCAGCTGTGTGATTGTATAATTCTGAGAATTTTTCTATCACGTATAGTTTATTGAACTTATTTGCATATAAATGTTAATAATAATCTTTTATCATCTTCTGGCATTCTGCTCAGTCCCTTAGAATTTCTTTTCCTCACTTGTGATCCTATTTATTTGACTTTTCTCCCTCATTTTGTGAACCTGCTAGATGCTTGTCTATTTTGTTTATTTACTTATTTTTTTTTCAGCCAAACCAACTTTTGCTTTATTGATCTTTTGGATTTTTTTTTTTCATTTCTATTTCACTTATTCCTGCTTTAATGTTTATTATTTCCTTCATTGTACTGACTTTTAAAAATTCTTTGTTTCCTTGTTCCAAGTAATTAGAAAGTAGATTGTTTCTTTGGGTTCTTTCTTTTTCTTGATGTGGTCCTATATCACTGTATATTTTATTTTGCTTTTAAGGTGTTCATATTTTCTGGGAGGTTGTGTCCTCACTATCATTTGTCTGAAAGTATTTTTAAATTTCTTTTTCAATTTCCTCATTAACCCAGTGTTCTTTTGGTAGCATGTTGTTTAATCTCCACATGTTGGGTATCCTTTTTTCTTTATTATTATTTCTAGTTTGATAACCTTTATGGTTAAGGAAGGTAGTGGTAAGGAGGGGTTCAACCTTGATAGGCAGGTAAAGATTAGGACCCAAGGAGATGTAACAGGAAGGATAGGGACAGGGTGTGGGAGACTTGGGAACCCTAGCAGATATAAGAGGAGAGAAAAGTCAACAAAAACCCATGACACTATTACCAGTTAGTCTATGTTAGGGCAGGCAAGACTGACCAATCAAGAAACTGCACGAATACAATGACTTATCCCCTAGACCCAAAACATGAGAATAATTATAAAAATCTCTAAGTTGTTTTCACTGGTGGCAACCCCATTCAGGACTTGTCCCATGTGCATGGGAACTGTTTTGCTTTGTATATGTCCTTACATGAATCTCCTCAGTCCTGCTTGCTGCTGGCACAAGCTAGTCTGCCTTTAAAAAAAAATTATTTATTTATGCATGCAGAGCTGGGGTACAGGCTAGAGGTGCAGGGGTGGTGAGAGAATTCACCAGAGACAGAGTGGGGAGCAGAACAGGCAGATTGACTAAAATACGCTGCTGAGGGGAAGTAGCAAGCAGGTCAGGAGAGATCTGCCTCACCATGTGGATTACCTCTCGGGCTGGGGATCAAACTCCCACTGAAGTGGCTGCTTCTCCCTTGCAGTGCTGGGCTTTAACTGGTTGCCCCACCAGGGAGGGCCCACTATTCTGTTTCTTTAAACCTTATGGCTTTGCTCCTAGGAGCTGGCCTGTGTCTTTAAATAAACTTCCTTTGGCTGGCTTACTGCTATTGTGTGCATGTGTTGTTAACAATACCTTCCTTATTAACCACATTATTATTATTAATTTTTAAAGATTTATTTATTTATGCATACAGAACTGGGGTACAGGCCAGAGGTGCAGGGGTGGTGAGAGGATTCACCAAAGACAGTTAAACCACATTATTTTGTCCACAGTTTCAGGTTTGGCTTATCATGTCATGTCACAGTATGATTTTATGCTGCGTGTATTTGTTGATATCTGTTTTGTAATCCAATATGTGGTCAGTGGTGGAGAGTGATCAATTGTACTTGAGAAAAATGTGTATTTCAGGTTTTTCAGTGTGGCATACCCTATAAATATCTATTAGGCCCCTATGGTCTAGGTCTTTGTTTAGAGCCATGTCCTTGTATATTTTCCGCTCATTGATCATTACATTGGTGAGACTGGGGAGTTGAAATCTACCATATATGTATGTTCTTCAGTATTTGTTTTCAGATTTGATAGTAATTGTCAAATATCTTTTGGTGAGTATATACTGATGAGTGTTTTGTCTTCCTGGTATATACTCTTGATCATTATATAGAGTCTCTTACCACCTTTTCTAGCTTGAAGTCTGTTTTATCTGATAATAAAGGTTGTCCTTGACTTTCTTTGGGCATCAGTTGTAGAATTAATAATGGAATCTTTGACTGCCAATAGTTTTCTTGCTATATTTAACTCCTTGTTTAGTTCTTCATTTTTATTTTTCTCTTTGGTTTACATCCTGAAGTTCTTTTTTACTTCTTGGAGGTGGGGATTTAATGGTTTGAAATTTCTAAGATTTTATTTTTTTTAATAGGTGCTTATTTCTCCATTATATAAGAAGGAAAGCTTTTTAGGATAAAGTATTCTTGTCTGATAATGTTGTCTTGGAGTATTTCAAAAATATCACTCCATTCTGTTCTTGTCCATAGCATTTTTTTTCAGATAAGTCTTATGTTAACCTAATCAGTGTTCCTTTATAGGTTTCCTGTTTTCTATTTCTTGTAAGACCAATTCTGTTCCATTGCTCTGTGTGTCTGTTTTTACTCTTGTGGCTTGCAATGTAGTCTGAGATCTGGAAGCATGCTATCTTCATTCTCTTTCTTGATTGCTTAGGTTGCTTTTGTTTGCATTCAGGATTTTTTATAAATCCATATGAGTTTCAGTAGTTTAACTCTACATATTTAAAATATGCCATTTGTATTTGTGTATTGAATCTGTATATTGAATTGAGAAGAATGGCCATTTTGACAATGTTGATTATTCCAGTTCATGAGGAGGGAATATTTTCCATTTCTTCTATTGTGATTTCTTCTATTTCTTCCCAAAATATCTTTCAGCTTTCTTTGTATAGATCTGTTACTCCCTTTACTAGGTTGACTCCTAAGTGTTTCTTTTTGGGTGTAATTGTACATTTCCTCCTTTTCTATCTCATTGCTTCTGTGTAGAAAGGCAATTGATATTTGTGTTGCTAATTTTATATCCTGCCACTTTGCCAAACTGATTGTTTAAATTAGTATTGTCTATGGAATTTTGGGGGCTCTAAGATTTTATTTTTATATTATTATGTCACTGAAAATTATGATAGGTTTACTTCTTCACTGCAAATTATGATAGCCCAATTTGGATTCCTTTTACACCTTTTGACGATCATTTCTAAGACAATTGGGCAAAAAACTGAAAACCTTGTTCCAGAACTCATCATACCTATTCAACTTAGTTCTGGAAGTTCTAGCTAGATCAATTAGGAAAGTGAAAGGTATAATAGGATTCCAAATTGGGTTTGAAGAAGTAAAGGTATCATTGTCAGATTTCTCTAGCTAGTCCTTCCAATTCTATGTTGAGTAGGAATTGTGACAGTGGTTATCTTTACCAGAACTTAGTAGACAGGCTTTCTTTCCGTTTTCTTTTCTTTTTTTTTAAAGATTTATTTATTTATTCATACAGAACTGGGGTACAGGCCAGAGATGCGGAGGGTTAGAGGATTCACCAGAGACAGAATAGGGAGCAGAACAGGCAGATTGACGAAGTAGGCTGCTGAGGGGAGCAGCGGGTGGGTCAGGAGAGGTTTGCTGAGCCATGTGGATCACCTCCCGGGCAGGAGCAGGCTGAATTGCACTTACGCGCAAGTGGCTTAAGCTTCTTAGTGCTGTGCTTTAACCTGCTCCACCACAAGGGAGGGCCTTTCTTTCAATTTTTTACCATTGACAATGATATTAGATATTAGTTTTATAGCAAATGGTCTTTATTATGTTAAAGTATCTTCCAGTTATCTCAAAATTTTCAAGGATTTTCAACATAAATGGTAGTTGGATCTTTTCAAATGCTTTCTTAACTAATCTATTGATCATAAGGCGTTTTATCTTTCTTTCTGTTGATGTAGTTAACTATATTGATTGATTTTCAGATGTCAAGCCATCCTTGTATTTCTTTTACTTACTCTACTTAGTCATGCATAATCCTGTTAATGCATCATTGGATTCTATTTGTTAGTATTTAGTGCAGGAATTTTGTGCCTGTCTTCATTGGGAAGGTTGATCTGTAGTTTTCTTTTTCGCGTGTGTTGTCTTTGTTTAGTTTTGGTATTAGAATAATGTTAATCTCTTAAAAAGATTTGAAAATAGTCCCTCTTTTTTTTTTGAGAAGAATTTTAGCAAGTTAGGCATTAGTTCATCTTGGATGTAGTGGACTGTTGTTTTTTGGGAGAGTTTTGTTTGTTTTAGTTTTCTTGATTCTAATTTATTTACTTATTTTTTCTATTATTCTCTGTTCAATTTTGGATTATCGTGTAAATCTATGAATATGGCCATCTCTTTTAAGTTATTGTATTTGTTCATATATATCACTAGATGTTCATAATAGCCTTAGGTATCCTTTAGATTTCTGCAGCATTTGCTGTTATTTTTCATTTTTAATTCTATATTTTTGGGAGGTCTTCCTTTTTTTCTTGTGAGGCCTTACTAGATATTTCTTTATTTTCATACCCTCCTCCCCCAAAGAACCATCTTTTGGTTTTGTTGATCTTTTGACTTATTTTTTTTATTTCTATTTCATTTACTCCTACTTTGATGTGTGTGTTCTACTAGATTTTGGACTTGCTTGCTCTTCTTTTTCTATTTTCTATGTTGGGAGAGATTACCCTCATATGACCATGGTTTTTAGCTTGGTCATCACTATATCTCAATGCTTAGAACATGCCAATATTTACTAAATCCTCAAAAATGTTGAATGATATTGTGGTTTTGTCAATAGTGACAATGTGATCTTGAATGTATCTTATAGCGTCTCTGTTTTCAGTGAAGTAGATCTGGAAGTGATACCAATACACCTCTTCTTCAAGATCAAATAAATAAAGAGCAAATAATAATTTAAAAATAAAATATAAAAGTGTGGAACTATATGTAATGTAAAATAGTCCACAAAAGAATCAGGAATTGCTTAGTGTATGTGAAAATTCTTGAGACCTACCCTACTGATGTTTATACTTATGCCTTCAAGTGCATCTGAGAGAGGTGATTTGTGTATCATTCTTGGAAACACTTATGAGAAATATTATTATTAAAAATCCCTTTATTTGGGAAGTAGAGCATATATTCTGTCACAGACTCTAATAGAAGTAATGAGTTATTAATGTCTACATATTACATTTAAACTTTAATCTTTTATTTCAAATGAATACTATTTTCTTGCAAGTGGCCCTAATCGGTTATTACCCAAAAGGGCTGTTTTTCTATATGTCTCTCATCTATCTCTTTATCTAGGTATAATTAATTTGTCTTGATGCATGAGGATCATAAAGGCGTTTAAGGTGTGAAATCAATGAATGTGAGAGATTCTGAAAAGCAATTGACTTAGATGTATATAGTAATGGTTCTAAATAATAATTCACTTATAAATTATATCACATTTAAATGTCAAGAATTATATTGATCAAGTAATGAACAGCAATATACTACTCATGTGTGTGTGGTACTGCATTAGATATTATAATTTGATAAGTTATTCCATAAATAATAATTTAGTTGACTAGATCAGATATATATTCAAGGGGAGTATATATATTTAAGAAGGGGAGTGACTTGATAAAGACTGTGCTTGGCCCAAATATTTGGCCCAGATGTGCAGGATAGATTAAATCAAATTTACAAGCAATGCTTCTTAGATATTTATCTCCCCTTTTTAAAATTTAGAAACCATAGATAATTACTCAGCAAGAAAATGCTATTACACTGTTATTCATAGGCACTGTAATTGTATTTTATATTTTATTCACTTTTGTAGATAATACATTGACCAATACCACAAGAAACATACATATGTTGATCACATAATTTGTCATCCAAACTGCTACTTTTAAGAATGAAAGAGGGCTTATTATATAATAAAATTAGGCATTTACCTTAACGTAAGAATCCACAATGTCAGTCTCCTTTCTTCTTTTCCTATGCCACTTTCTCCTTCTCAGACATAATGCTATCACTTTCCTTTTGCATTCTTTCAGAGATTCTACTTAACAATAAGAAAAATAGGGCCCTCCTTAGTGGCGCAAGGGGTTCAAATGCAGCACTACAAAGCTAGCCACAGCCACTTCAGCATGAATTAGATCCCTGGCCAGGGAGGTGACCCCCATGGTGTGGCAGGCCTCTCCTGTCTCACTGGCTGCTCCGCTCAGCAATGTACTTTGTCAGTTGCCCTGTGCTGTTTCCCAGACTGTCTCTGGTGAATTCTCTCACTACCCCTGCACCTCTGGCTTGCACCCCAGTTCTGTATTTATAAATAAACAACACTTTAAAAAAATACAGAACATCTTTAAAAATAAGAAAAATAGTTACTCCTGTGATTAAATAAAACACAATTGGTGATACTTTCTGATTTTTAAAGAATTCTATATAAGTGAATTAATTAAACAGTAAAGATAAACACTTAAGGGTGTAGTTCAATGATATTTTAAAAGTATTTACACTGGATACATGTCATCCAGCTCAAGATATAGGATATTTACATCATTCAGAAAGTTTTATTGCAAGCCAATGCTACCATCTCTTTGAAGTAAACATCGACTTTTACTACTACAGACTAGTTTTACTTCTTGAAGTTATAGAAATAGAATCTTGTATTATACTCTTTCATGTCTGGCTTCTTTCACTCAACAGAAGGATTTTGAGATTTCTTCAATTTTATTTATTAGTGGTATGTTTTTATTGGTGTATATTATTCCCTTTCATGAATACTACAATGTATCCATTGTCTGTTAATGAACAATTAAGCTCTTCCCAATTTTTACAAATTATAAATACAAGTTTAATATGAACATTATTTTGAATGTTTGTTGTTGGACTTACTCACTTCTCCTGGGTATATGCTTAGGGTTGGAACTAGCCTTTTTGTCCTTTTATCAATTACTCATTTTGGTGGATATGCAGTAGTATTTCATTGTGATTTAAATTTTAACTTCCCTGATGTGTAATAAGGTATATGCTGAGTCTGTATTTGGATATCTGTGTAAGTGTATGTTTAGGCCTTTCTGTTTTTATTGGAGTTTGGTCTTTTTTTCTTATTGGTTTATAAGATTTCTTTTAATATTCTGGGGTACAGTATTTGCCATATGTATGTATTGCTGATGTTTCCTCTCTATAGCTTGGCTTATTACTATCATAATGATGTATTTTGATAAGTAGTTTTATATCTGAAATTATATTAATCATTTTTTTCTTTCATGATTAGTTAGTGCCTTTTCTGTCCAAGAAATCCATGCTTGGCCTTAAATCATGAGAGGATTTTGTTAACTTTCCCCAGTGTTGGTTAGTTGGCTTTTTTCACTGTGCTTCTCTCTGAGAGATTTTTGATTCGGATTCTAGAATTTGGTCAATTAATCTATTTTTCCAAAGTGGTGTCTGAACAAGGAAGGGTAGGTGAAGAACTGTACCATATGAGCAGCACCTCAATATACAGTTTCTTTTCTTGACCTTGTCTTTCAGAGCTATGCATTTCCCCATATCCCTAGTTGGCTGTTAATAGAACAAATTTGTGTGACCTACATGAAACAAAACAAAAAACATTGTGGTGATGAATGAAAAAATGGAGAGATGGAATTGTCCTTTAATATATCTGTTCAGGCCCTCCCTGGTGGCGCAGTGGGTTAAAGCACAGCACCGAGAATCTAAAGCTGCTTCCGCATGAGTTCGATTCCCGCCTGCCCAGGAGGTGACCACATGGCTTGGCAGACCTCTCCTTACCCGCCCGCTGCTCCCCTCAGCAGTGTACTTCGTCGATCTGCCTGTTCTGTTCCCCACTCTGTCTCTGGTGAATCCTCTCACCGCCCCTGAGCCTCTGGCCTGTACCCCAGTTCTGTATGCACAAATAAATAAATCTCAAAAAAAAATATATATATATATCTGTTCAAATTTGTATGGGACTGATTGCTCTAGTTTAATTTGTTTAACTGTAACTGTACATATAAACTCAGTTGAAGTGACTGACATTAACATTGCTGATATTTATTAGTGAAGCTTATTTCATATTTCAGCTGTATTATAGCATTTATATAAAAATTTAGTTTTACTTAGTTGTTTTTTCATTTTTGATCCTTGACTGAAAAGCATTTCAAAGAAAGTTTTCTGTGAAGTTAATATAGTAATGCAGATATCTTAAAGAAAGTCTTCTGTGAAGTTAATATAATAATGCAAACTCTTAATATTCCTCCAAAACCTCTCTTCTAAAACAGGATCCTAATAAGAGATTTCACACACATGTATGTTACACAAAACATTCACAATTCTGGTTTTTAAACAAATATGCAATGTTTTTTTAAGAAAAGTTAATTAAGTTAATAAATACCAAAAAACTTTATACTTTGAACTTTACAAATTATTTTTCATTAAGATAAGATTGGTTTACAACACTGTATATGATTTAGGGGTATAAGTACACATCTTTTCAGATAGTTACCATATCATGCTCACTACTTACTAAAGCACTAATAATCTTCTGTAGTTACTGTGTTCTTCCTCTACTTGTTTCCAACCCCCTCCCCTGACTAGTAGCCTCAATTTTGCAATTGGATTTCTAGAATTTGTTTTGGTTTAGTTTTGTCTGTTGTTTTGTTTCTCAATATTTTGTTTCTCACCCAGTATTTGTCTCTCTCATTCTGACCCATTTTGCATAGCATAATTCCCATCTAGTCCAATCCATATTGTCTCAAATGTCAAGATTTAATCTTTTTAATTGATAGATTAGTAGATTGTGCATGTGTGTGTGCACGTGTGTGTGTGTATGTGTATTACATTGTGTATATGTAGTACATCTTTATCTGCTTATCTTTCTTGAGTATTTATGTTGTTTCCATAACTTGACTTTTGTGAACAGTGGTGTAGTGAACATAGGAGTGCCTATATTAATGTGTTTTAGTGTTCGTGCATATTCCTAGGTAGCTTGGATCCTAAACCAGATCTCTTTAAAAATTTGAGAAACCTCCATTCTGTTTTCACAGGGCTACACTAGTATTTATTCCCACCAACAGTTATCATTCATTCCCTTTTTTCACAGCCCCATAGACACTTGTTTCTGGTATTTTAAATGTAGTCCATTCTCACCTCTGTAAGGTGGTATCTATTGTAGTTTTGATTTGTATCTCCTTGGTGATATGATATTATCACTGTTTGCCAATTGTGTATCTTCACTGGAAAATTGTCTATCTCTTCTGCCCATTTTTTGATCAGGTTATTTTTATTGCTGCTGATGTTGAGTTACATGAATTTTTTGTAGATCTTAGATATCAGCCCCTTGTTGGATGTATAATGAACAAATATTTTTTCCTATTCAGTAGAGGGTTCTTTTATTTTAGCGGTAGTTTCTTTGACTGTATAGAAACTTTTAAGTTTGATGTTGGCCAATTTATTTATTTTTGCTTTTGTTTCTCTTGCTGTTGGAGTTAAGTCCCCAAAGACATCACTGAAGCCAGTGCCATGGAGTCTTTTTGTCTGTTTTTTGTTCTATGTATTTCATGATTTCAAGTCTTCCATGAAGATTTTTAATCCATTTTGAGTTAATTTTTGTGTAGGGCATGAGATTATGGTCTAGTTTTATGAATTTGTGTGGAGTGCTAGTTTCCTCAACACCATTTGTTGAAGAGACTTTCCTTTCTTTATTATATGTTCTTGGCTTCTTTATTTGTATATATTTTACATCAGGTGTAGTCCCCATAGAAATTCCACCACCACTTTACTTGTTCACCGTCATCTTAGTTCCTATTGCTCTTCTCACCCTCATTTGAACCCCTCCCTCCCTCTCCTCTGCAGAAAGTCTCTGATTTAGTTGTCTGATTATTTTTGTTTAGTTTTGTGCTGTTGCTATTTTTAAAATTGTTACTATTTTGACTTATTTCACTGAGCATAATCCCTTCTAGCTTCACCCAAGTTGCTGTGCACTAGGTTATCTTTTTTTTTTTTTTTTTTTGATGAATAGTATTCCATTGTGTATATGAACCACTTTTTTTTTTTTTGGGCATTAGGGTTGTTCCCAAGTCTTACTTATTGTTAATAGTGCTGCAGTAAATATAGGGGTATATGTATCAATTGAGCTAATGTTTTTGTGTTCTTTGGGTAGGTTCATAGGATTGTAATTGTTGGGTCAAATGGTAGCTCCATTTTTAGTAATCTGAGGTACCTCCGCACATTTCCATAGTGGTTGCGCTAGTTTGCATTCCTACCAGCAGTGTGGAAGAGTTCCTTTTTCACCACATCCTTGACAACATTTGTTGTTAGTTTTCTTAATATGTGCCATTCTTACTGGTGTAAGGTGGTATCTCATTGTGGTCTTATTTGCATTTTCCTGGTTATGAGGGATGGTGAACATTTTTTCATATGTCTGTTGGCTATTTGCATTTCATCTTTGGAGAAATATCTTTTAAGTTCTACTGCCCATTTTGATTAGATTATTTACTTGAGTGATTAGATGTATTTCTTGAGTCATCTGAGTTCTTTGTATATTATTGTGATAGGTCCCTTATTAGTTGTGTGAAGTACATAAATTTTCTCCCAATCAGTAGGGTGTCTCTTTGTTTGGTTAATGTTTCTTTTGTTGTGCAGAACCTTTTTAATTTGATGTAGTCCCAGCTGTTTATCTTTTCCATAATTTTCTTTGGGTTTCTATTTTTCTTTTTGTTGATGTGTTAGATTACATTAATTGCTTTTTCAGATGTTGAACCATCCTTATGCCCCTGGGATAAAGCCCACTAGATCGTGGTGTGTAATCCTTTTGATATATTGTTGGATTCTGTTGGCAAGGATATTATTGAGGATTTTTGCATCAGTGTCCACTGTAATTTTCTTTTTTGTGTGTTGTGTTTGTTTGTTTTGGTAATAGTGTAAAGTTGATTTCTTAGAACTAATTTTGTGATACTTCTTTATTTTCAGTTTTTGGAAAGCGTTTGTATAGGATGGCACTAAATCATCTTTGAACATTTGGTAGAATTCATTTGTTAAGCAGTCAGGTGCTGGGCTTTTGATTTTGGAGAGAGTTTTGATTACTGCTTCAATTTTGCTGCTTATAAATGGTTTGCTTAGGTGTTTTTTATTTATTCTTAATCTAGCTTTGGATGGTTATATCAATCTAGGAATTTTTCCATCTCTTATAGATTGTTGAGCTTGTTTGTATATAAATGTTCATAATGTTTTCTGATTACTTTTGTGTGTTTTTTTTTTTTATTACTTGCCTTATTCATTCCTCTGTTGGCTTTTGCTTTAGGACTTGTAGTATTTTTTGGAAAGGGGGTTTTGTTGAAATGAATTTCTGGAGTTTCTGTTTGTCTGGGAAGGTCATTTTTCCCTTCATATAGGAAGGAGAGCTTTTCAGGATAAAGTAGTCTTGGTTGGCATTTGTTGTCTTGGAGTTTGTTTAATATGTCCCTCCATTCTCTTCTTGCCTGTAGTGTTTCTATGGCAAGATCTGATGTCAGCCTGATTGGTTTTCCTTTACATGTTATCTGTTTCTTCCCCCATGTCAACTTCATTAGTTTTTCCTTGTCTTGGATCCTTGGGAGTATTATCCTTATGCATCTTGCTGTATTGTTCCTTTCATCATGGAAATCTGGTGTTTTTACTTCTTGCATGTCTTTCTTCATCTCCTTTCTGCTTGGGAAGTTCTTTTTGATTATCTCTTGGAATTGTTTTTGTATTCCTTGGTCTTTTTCTTCATCTTCCGTGGATCCTATAATTTTTATATTTCCTTTCCTCTGGTGTCAGAATATTTTTCTATTGATTTGATTTATTTCTTTAACATTGTGTTATTATTTTTATTGTACAGGTCCTTCACATCTTTTGTTATGTTTATTTTTAGGTAGTTCATTCTTTTAAATGTGATTCTAAATGTGTTTGTTTTCTTGATTTCTTTCTCTTGTAGTTTGCTGTTTGCATATAGAAAAACAACAGATTATTGTGTGTTGATTTTGTTGCCTGATAATTTACTGCACTGATGTACTTTTTCTAGTAGTTTTTTAGTAGAATTTCAGATTTTACTTTTAAATATATATTGTCATGTAATTTCCAAAGTGATAGTTTTAATTCTTTTCCACTTGGATTCCTTTCATAGCTTTCTCTTGCTGATTGCTTTAATTGGATTTCCAAAATATTGAATAATAATAGTGAATATGGGCTTCCTTGTATTGTTCCTTTTCTTAGAGAAAAAGCTTTCAATATTTCACTATTGGTTATGATGTTATCAATGAATTTGTCATGTACGGACTTTATTACATTGAGATGTTTTCCTTCTATCCTCATTATATTGAGTTTTTGTCTTAAATGTATATAGAACATTATTGAAGAACAATTGTATAAGCAAATGTCACCCAAAAGGATGCAGAAACAGCCACACTTAGGCAGATAAAATATACTTTCAGCTAAAAAAATGTGACAAGAGACTTGGATGAACATTGTATAAGAATTAAGGGGCAATACACAACTAGTCAGTATATACTCACCAAATGAAGAACATAAAAATATGTTAAAAAATAACTATCATTTTTCACGGGACTATGGTGGTGGCACAGGGGTGATTTGGTGATGGGAAACCCGCGGGGATTACAATCGAGATGGAAAAAAAAATGTGCAAAATGATGTAAAAATAAACTTTGTAATAAAAAAAAAGAAAAAAAATAACTATCATTTTGAAAGGAGACATTGGTAGATGACTTTTATATGCCACTTTCACTAATTGATATATCGACAAGACAGAAAATAAAAAGGGATGCAATTCCCCTAAACAAAGGTCTAGAGCACAAAAAGGCCTAGGCTGAACATTTATAGGACACTGCACCTACAAAAATATCAATAGACATTTTTTCAAGTTTGCATGGATCATTCTCTAGGCTTGACCACATATTGGGCCAAACAACACACATCAACAAATACATGCAGATTGAAATCATGCCAAATATTGTATCTCACAATAGAGATATTGAACTAGAAATTATCTAAAAAAAGCATAGCAGTTTTCTCCCTTTACATGGAGAGTGAACAATTTCCTATTGAAAAGCCATTGAAATAAGGAGGATATCAGAAGAGAAATAAAAAAACTCCTTGAGACAAATGATAATGAACACAAACCTCCCAGAATATAATAGCACATCCCAAGAGTGGTATTAAGAGAGAAATAATAGTAATAAAGCCCCACTTCAAGAAACAAGGAAGAACTCAAACAACTTAATCAGGAACTAGAAAAAGAAGAATTAAAATAATCCAGAATAAAGTAAATAATACAAATTAAAGCAGAAATAAATTAAATAGAAACAAAAGAGTTAAGTCCAAAAGAGCACTGCAGCTAAAAATTTGTTCTTTTAAAAAAATAAAGTAGTTGAGTCTCTAGCAGGCTCACAAAGAAAAAGTTGAAGAAAACTCAAATAAATAGGATCATAAATAAGAGGAGAAATTCCAAGAGACACAGTAGAAATACAGAGGATGCTAAAGAGATTACTATGAACATTTATATGCAGATAAGTTCAATAATCAACATGATAGGGACGAATTCTTAGAATACAAACAGCCATCAAGATTGAATGAAGAAGAAATAAAAAACCCGAAAAAACCATTTAAAGAAAGGAAATTGAAACAGTAATCAAATCCCTTCCCCAGAACCAAAGCCCAGGACCAGATGGTTTCACAAGGGAGTTCTACCTAACATTCAAAGATGAACTAAAGCCTACCCTACAGCAACTCTTTTAAAAAAGAAGGGATATTGCCAAATACATTTTATGATGTCACATCATCCTTATACTAAAAATAAACAAAGACAAAACACAAAGAATACCTATAATGATAATGGGTGAGAATATCCTCAATAAAATATTAGCAAATGAATCCTACAATGAATCTAAAATCTATACACTATGACAAAGTGGGATTTTTTCCAGGGACACAAAGATGGTTCAACCTCTGAAAATCAATGAACATAATTCACCACATCAACTAAATAAAAAATTAAAACCACATGATCATGTCAGTAGACATCAAGAAAGCATTTGATAAAGTCTAACATCTATTTATGATCAAGGCCCTCAAAAAACTTTTCATAAAAGTAATATATCTTAACAGTATAAAAGCCATATGTGGCAAATCCAAAGCTAACAACATTCTTGGTGAAAAATTGAAAGCTTTCCTTTTAGGATCTGAAACAAGATAAGATGTCCACTCTCATCATTGCTTTTCAATATAATGCTTGAAATCCTAACTACAGCAATTAGGAAAGCGAAAGACACAAAAGGAGTTCATATTGGGAATTCCAATACATATTTCAATGCACTCTTCAAAGAAATGCAAATATTGCAGAAATTCATGTGGAATTACAAAACCCTGAATAGACAAAGCTCTCCTGACCGAAAGGGGGAAGAACAAAGGTATTCCAGTCTTAGACTTCAAACAGGGCACACGTATGATCAACTAACCTAACCTATGACAAAATAGGAACAAAAATGTATGCCGGGAAACTAGAATAATGACTCACACCATTCACAAAAATCAACTCTAAATGGATAAAATGTCTTGGAGGGAAGACCTGAAACCACATATAAAATACATATATAAAAGAAAATATGTAAAAAACACTCTGTGACATAAAGCTCAGAAGAAACTTTGAAGACTCATTTTCATAAACAAGGGCAACAAAGAAGAATATAAACAGCTGGAACTGCATCAGACTAAAAAATTTCTGTATAGCAAGAGACAGTAACCAGAACAAAAAGACATACTGCTGTGGAGGAGAAAATATTTGTACTTCTTACAGCTGAAACAGGATTGATATCAAAGATCTACAAAGAGCTTCTGTAGTTCAGCAAAAACAAGTGTACAAAATAATCAGCAAATTGGCAGAAGGGCTAAGAGACACTCTTAAAAGAAGAAATGCAATAACCAACACCTTTATGAAAAAATGTTCAACATCACTTATCATCAGGAAGTGCAAATAAAAAACACATGTGATATTACCTCACACCTGAGAGAAGTGCCCATTTTAAAGTAACCAGAAACAACAAATGCTGCTGAGGATGTGGTAAAGAAAGAACCCTCTTACACTATGGAAAACAACATGGAGGTTCACTAAAATACTGAAAATGGTTCTACAGTGTGACCTGATGATTCTACTTCAAGGAACCTACCTGAGAGATACAACAGCACTAATTCAAAAAGTGACCTGCACTCAAATTTTCTTTGTAGCACTGTTTATGGTTGCCAAATTATATACATAATGCAATATTCCATTGCAATCAAAAACAATAAAATCATGCCATTTGCAGTAAAGTGGATGGAGCTTGAAGGGATAATTTTAAACAAAATAAGTCAGAAGAAAAAGATAAAATATCAAATGATTTCATTTATTTGTGTAATATATAGAACACCAAACAAAATATCAGGAAAAAAGACAAAACCAGTAAGCTGAACATAGATCTTAGGCATACAGCAGGGAGAGGGGTCAAAACAGGGAGGGGAGATCACAAGGAACAGTGGTTATGGAGAACTACAGGGACTACATTGGAGGGAAGAAATCAAATACTTTACAGAAATTAACAAAGATGTAAGATAAAATTAAAATTTAAAATTAAAAAGGCATAAAAAAGCCAAAGACAGATGTTGGATGGTTTCCCTCATCTGTGGAATATAAATACTAAAAAACATATACAGCATAGTAAGAATCTATCTTGAATTTAGTGAGAACATCATCGATCTGGAGGGAAAGGGAAGGTAGAGAATGTGATGGGGGAGGGAGGGAAATGGATTATGGGCATGGATGTTTTGGTGGAGAATGAGTGGAACATGTATCCATAGGAAAGAACAAATGATTACCAAAAATTAAAATAAAAATTAAAAGAATATGCTTATGCAGCTGATAAAGGAGCACTTAAATATACAAAGTAACTATTAACAGAGCTGAAACCACACATTAATAGTGGGAGATGTAAGCACACCCTTCACTGTATGGAAAAGATCATCTATACAGAATTAATTATGGAAATAAAGGCATTAAATGAAGTATTACATCAGATGCACTTGGTGGACATTTACATAACTTTCCATCCCCAAATAAATGAATATACATTTTAAAAAATATTTATTTTAAACTGGGGTACAAGCCAGAGGTGCAGGGTCAGTGAAAGGATTTACTATAGTCATAGTGGGGCGCACACCAGGCAGATTGATGAAGTACATTGCTTAGGGGAACAGCGGCCAAGGTCTGCGGTGCCAACCTGGATCACTTTCAGGGCAGGGATCAAGCTAGCACTGAAGGGGCTGTGGCCAGTTTTGTAGTGCTGCGCTTTAACCTGCTGCACTATCAGGAAGGGCCGAATATATTCTTAAATACACATGAAACATTCTTAAGACTATACCATACGATAGTATGTGAAACAAACCTCAATAAATACATGAAAATTGAAATCATACCATTTTTTCCTGTCTCTTCTGGTATGAAGCTAGAAATCAACAATGGGAAGAAACTTCCAAAAAAGCCAACTCTTTCATGCATGAGGAGACTTAAAAAAAAAACTTCTGAATTATTCTTGGTTGTTAAAAAAAAAATCAAAGGGCCAATGAAGTGTTATCTGAAGACTCTCTGGAGAGAGTGAAGAGATGAGTTACCAGATTCTATGGGGTACAGTAAAAGTTATATTAAGAGGGAAATTCATACTATACAGGCCCACATCTGTAAACATGAAAAATCTCATCTAACCTCATATTTGAAAAAAACCAGAGAAGGAACAAATGAAACAATTCAGTGGAAGAAATATGAAAAACACTACTATGAATACATTATTGCTCCCCTATGTTCACAGCACTATTCATAATAGCCAATATGTGGATTCATTCTAAATACCCATCTGTAAAAGACTGGACAGGAAATTGTCCTAGCTAATTGAAATACAGGTAGAACTACTAAAAATGATAAAAGTGACTTTTGGTACAATATTATATAATATAGATGGATATTAAGTGGAATAAGTTAGAAAATCAAAGCAAATTACTGTATGATATCTCTTATTTGTGAAATATAGATAACCCAAGAAAACAAACTGATGAAACAGAACAAAAATAACTCACTAAGACTGCTACCAGCAGATAGGAGGGGTGTATAGAGAGAATGAAGTTATAGGATATTGACAGTGAAATTTTGGTGTAGGGCAGAAGCACCCTCAGAGGTGTGAAGTTGTGTACTAAAACATATATTTTGGTAAACCAGTGGCAAATCAATAAAAACTTTTACTAAAAAAAAAGAGTATTTCCTATTGGGTAGACTACTTAATATAAATCTCATGCTAAGAAAGTTTGAATAGAGAACTTTTGGATTGCTGCAGGGAAAATGATTAAAATATTTGATAATGTGTTCAGCTTGATACAAGGATTAAAAAACATTTAAATACTTTCTTAGTGATGTTTTTGCTTTCTAAATTTTATGAAAAAGAACCTTCCTGTTTTTTTAATTTTAATAAATGATTACCTTTGAGACTGTTGTATTCATTTTGAGTTACTGTGCTCTGAAAACATGTTATAATCAGAGGAGATTTTGGGTAAGATCCCTGAAATATATTGTTTCCTCAATTAAAAACTTATAGGGAATTGGCTTGTTTGCCACAGATGAGGCAAAGAATGGTTTCATTTGTTTTCATCTATTTTAGGGGAGTATGGTATAAGAGGGAATTATTACTCATAGCAAGGAATAAGAGGGAATTAGCTCTCATCAGAGAAGATAAGGTGGATGAACAAAAATCTTTTTGACCATTAGTGAACTGAACGTGGCACTGCATAAAGAAACTAGTAATGCTGTTTCTTTTATAGCATGGTGGGGTGGAAAGATCATTAGTCTCTGACATTTTGACTTGTAATCCTATTCCCACTCAAAATCTGAGCCTTTTTTTTTTTTTCTTCATGGTTTAAAGTGAGAACATTTAGTATTACACAGATCAAATGGGATAATGCAGGAAAGCATTTGGGAAATAATGCTAACTTCTTTTTTATTTCTGGTACCTAGAATGTATTCAATAACTTTAAACCTTTAAGGAGAGAGGGATAAGCATCTCTTTTTGGATGATTTTAAAGTTTACCTGCCCAGAGGCAGAAATCAGAACAAATGACCATATGAATATTTTCAGTTTTAGGAGTCTTTATTTACTGTTTTACTTTGGAAACTAAGTGATTAAATAGATTTTTAAAAGTTCTTTTGTCAAGTCAGAGGCCTTCCTATACACAACCAATCAGAGAAGTAGAAATAAAAATAAACATCCCCTTTTCAATTAAAATAAAAAGAATCAAATATGTGAGTATAAACCTAATGAAAGAGGTAAAAACCTATACAAAGAAAACTACAAAACACTATTAAAAGAAATATAAGAATACATCAGAAATGGAAAGATACCCCCCAGCTCATGGATCAGGAGAATTAATAACATCAAAATGGCCATCCTACTAAAAGCAATATACAGATTTAACACTGTGCCAATAGAAGTCTCAATGACATTCTTCAAAGAAATAGAACGAATATTGATGAGATTCATATGGAATTACAAATGACCTTGAATAGGCAAACCTCTCATGACTGATAAGAGAATGGAGGCATCACAATCACAAACTTCAAGCTATCCTACAAAGCCATAATCAAAACTATATGATACTGGAACAAGAACAGACACAAAAACCAGTGGATTTGAATAGAAAACCCAGATATAAACCCACAGGTTTATGGGCAGCTAATCTTTAACAAAGGAGCCGAGAAGATACAGTGGAACAAAGAAAGTTTGTTCAACAAATGGTGATAGGAAAACTGGGGAGCTACATGCAAAAAAAAAAAAAAAAAAAAAAAAAAAAAAAAAAAAAAAGAAACTAGATCACTACCTTGCACCATGCACATAAACCAACTTGAAGTGGATTAAGGACCTACACATAAGAATGGAAACCATAAAATACCTGGAAGCAAAAGTGGGCAAATCACTACACAACATACACCTCAATAATATCTTTAAAGATATAGCACCCAACACAATGATAATGAAGGAAAGGATAAACAGATGGGGCTACAATAAGTTAAAGAGCTTCTGTACAGCAAAAGAGATAAATACAAAAAACAAAGACATCCCTCTGATTGGGAAAAAAATTTCTCACATAATACTAGTAATAAAGGATTGATCACAAAGATATACAAAGAACTGATGAAATACAACAAAAATAAACAACCCCATCAAAACAAATGGGCAAAAAAGCTAAAAAGACATTTATCCAAAGAGGAAATTCAGATGGCCAACAAGCATATGAAAAAATGTTCACTTTTAATAAGGGAGAGGCAAATTAAAGCCACAATGAGATACCAGCTCACCGCAGTGAGAATAGAATATCTTAAAACAACTAGCAACAACAAATGTCGGCAAGGAAGCTAAAAATGGAATTTCCATATGCCCCACCCCTAGGTATCTATCCAAAAGAACAAAAACAATGATTCAAAAAGACACCTGCACCCCCATGTTTATTGCTGCTTTATTTATAATCGGAAAGACTTGGAATCAACCCAAATGCTCAAAAGTAGGTGACTGGATTAAAAACATGTGGTACATATACACAATGGAATATTACTCAGCAATCAAAAAGATAAATCCATGCCTTTTTAGCAACATGGATGGGAATATAAAGGACCAGGGGGAAATAAATAAATAAATAATAATAATAATGAACAGTTATATACCAGAGACATTTTATGGGGGTGGAGTGGGGAATGGGATCAAAAACAGTGGGGGGAGGGAAGTGCGTTGGACTATGGTGATGGCACATGGGTGATTTGGTGATGGGAAGGCCATGGGGATTACAAATGAGATGGAAAAAGGCACAAAATGATGTAAAAAAACCCATTATATTATTTAAAAGAAAGTTCTTTTGTCAAGGATGTCATGTTTAATTTATTACTGTTATTCTACACAATAAAAAGAAAGGCACAGAATGTCTTGAAATGCTATTTGACCCATAGGAAATTTTAATGAAAAGTTAATGATAGCTTCAGTTTTGAGTTTGTATCTTTCCTAGGAGGTTGGCCTATATGGGGAATCATAATCTGTACTGTAACATTTTCTCCTAAATAAAAGCAAAGAAACCTGACTATAAAGAAGGAATTTACAGGTTATCTAGAAGGCAACATGCAGGTATGGGGGAATACAAGCAAATAAGCTTTAACTTAGTCTTATTTCTGAACTGTATCTTTCTCACCTATTTTAACCTTTCTGTTTATGATCTTATTTAGTTGTAACTGAGGTGTAGTTTCTGCATTAACATTGAGAAAATAGTTTAAATTTTTATCTTCCATTGAATGTTCAGAGAGGATGTGACACCTGCCCTTTGGGCATGAAAAACTTCTAAAATATTAGGAAGATAATACTTAACTATGTAAATGCAATACCTTTTAATTATTACATTTGATATTATTATATCTAGAGGTAATGTTTACTTTACAAATTGAGAATAAAGAAGTGCAAAATATTTAATACTTGACCTGCAGTCACAGTCACTGGAAATGAACTTTGAATTTTAATAAAACTCATATTTGTGTCAATATGTCAGAATTTCTGTCTGAGGAATAAGGGATCCTGAGACACTATTCACTGCAGAATCATAGGATACAACCCTCTGAGTCTTTCAGATATTGATGGAATTATGGGTTCTTAAGGAATGTAGACACCAATTTTGTGGTATACTAGAATCTTTAGAATTGCCTGTATAACTTTATTTATTTTATACATTTTTTACATTATTCTTCATTTTGCACATTTTTTTTTCATCTCAGTTGTAATCCTCATGGATTTCTCACCACTACTTTACCCATGTGCCATTACCATAGTCCCTTGTGCTCTTCCCACCCCAGTTTTGATCTTGTTTCCCTCTCCTCCCCGTAGAATGCCTCTGGTTTATACAATTAACTATACATACATACATACACATATATATCTGTATCTGTATCTATATCTATATTTATATCTGTATATCTGTATCTATATCTATATTTTCCTAATCTCTGCTATGTATGAGTGAAACCATATGGTATTTTTCTTTCTGGCTTATTTCACTAAGCATGATCTTTTTCAGTTCCATCCATGTTGCCACAAATGGCATGAGTTTATCTTTTTCGATTTCGCTGAGAATATTCCATTGTGTATATATATCACATCTTCTTAATCCAATCATCTGTTTTTGGGCATTTGGGTTGATTCCACATCTTCCTTATTGTAAATAGATCAGTATAATAAAAAACAAGCAACAATAAATGTTGGCAAGGGTGTGGAGAAAAAGGAACTTTCATACACTGCTGGCGGGAATGTAAACTGGTACAACCACTACAGAAAGCTGTGTGGAGATTTCTCAGAATGCAAAAATGGAGCTTCCATATGATCCAGCAATTCTACTCTTAGGTATCTACCCAAAGGTCACAAAAATGATAATTCAAAAGGACACCTGCACCCTTTTGTTCATTGCTTGTTTAACTTTAAAAAATACATAAATTCCTTGTCTTAGAAATAATAAAGCAGAAACTTGGGATAGTTATATATCTTTTATTCTTGAATATCCTTCATAGTTATTCTATTTGCCCACCTGTTTTAGAATGAGTGGTTTAAGTTGTAAGAGGTACTATTAATGCTTTATGAATGAAGAGAATGTCATTTGTTTGTCTTTTCTCAGAGCATTACATTCTGGTTTTGTTAGCTACCTGATCAATGAAATTGCTTTTGTGGCTATTACCAAAGACCACTTAATTGAGAACTCTAGCAGACAGTTTTGCTTTCTTTTCTCACTTTTATGAGTTCATGTGTTTTCCATGCTTTCTCCATGTTCTTTTTTGTTTTTGCCTTCCACATTTTCAGTTTTTAATGGATTTCTTCTCACATATCTGTTCTTTACTTTTCAGTCTCCAATTCATCTACTTGTAATTAGCAAGGTGTATTCAGAGTTCTGTTCTTTGACTTCACCTATTCTTTTTATTTTATCATGCTCTCTAATACATCAGCCACATGTTACTGTTAAACATAGTTTGCAGTAAGATAATACTGTGTTTAAAATATATGTTGGGGCCTTCCCTGGTGGCGCAGTGGGTTAAAGCACTGCACTAAGAAGCTAAAGCCGCTTCCGCCTGAGTTCGATTCCCGCCTGCCCCGGAGGTGACCACATGGCGTGGCAGACCTCTCTTGACCCGCCCACTGCTCCCCTCAGCAGTGTACTTCGTAGATCTGCCTGTTCTGCTTCCTGCTCTGTCTCTGGTGAATCCTCTCACCCTCCACATGTCTGGCCTGTACCCCAGTTCTGTACGACTAAATTAATAAATCTTTAAAAAAATATGTATATATGTTGGACTTCAAAGACTTATGAATAAAATCATGTAAAAATCCTCCTTAATAATTTTAAAAGTTGTCTATATGTTGGAATGATACTTTAGAAATGTTATGGCATTTACAATATATTATTCAAATGGGTTGCACTATTCTTTTTACATTTTAAAATATGACTACTACTATTTTTTACTTGTAATTTTTGTTTTATAGCTTTGAAAGATAAACTTTATTCATTTAAAATTTTTAGGTAATTTTTAAATTGGCATATATTATTAATATTTTGGAAGTATTGGTTTTCTCCTTAGGCTTCACTATTGTAGTGCACTTGCCCACAAGTCAGCCATAGTCTACCATACTCTACTGTGCTCCCTTTCCTCTTTGTTTTCACTCTCACTCACTTCCTTTACCCTCTGGATGCTTCAGTTCTATAGTCATCTTTCAAGGGTTAGTTTTTAGGCTTATCTTTATCTGATCTTTAGTATGGGTATATTCCATTTACATGTGACACCATCCGGTATTTATTTTTCTCCTTCGGAATTATTTTATTTCTCATTATCCTTTCCAGCTCCATTCATGTTGCTGCAAATGGCACAAGTTTATATTTTTGATTATATATGTACACAACACACACATATACACACCACCTCTTGATCCATCCAGTTGTTTCTGGGCAATTATGTTGTTTCCATAGTTTGGCTGTTGGTCTGTTGTAAATGGTGGTGCAGTAAACATGGTAGTAAATATGTTTTCCCTTCAACTTAAGCGTTTTTTTTTCTTTCTTTTTTTCTTCAGGTAGATGCCTAGGAATGGATTTACTGGGTTATAGGACAGATTGTTTTTAATATTTTGAGAAACTTCTAGACTGCTTTCAATAAGGGCTGGACCAGTCTGCATTCCCATTAATAGTAGTGGAGGGTTCTTTTTCTCCATATCTGTGCTAGCAATTGCTATGTCTAGTTTTGTCAATTGAGGCCATCCTTACAGGTGTGAGGTGATATCTCATTTTCTCATAGGGAAAGCCTCCCACCCACAGAGAAAAAAATACTGTTTTAACTCTCCTAAAGGTTAACTTGTTTAAATTCAAATTCAATTATTTCTTTCTGGTAGTATAAGTAAGGTAAAACATATTAAGCATGACCTTTAGACATGTTTATAAATTGTTCTATTTCACTTGTGATAGTTTGGTTTATAGAGGCCGGATAAAAAATATAACTATAATTGGTTTTAATTTTCATTTTTCTCTATTTTCTAAACCCAACATTCAAATTAGGATGGTGATCCAGTTCGTCCAGGAGTGGCCATGACTGATCTTGCAACTGGCTTGTATGCATATGGAGCCATTATGGCTGGATTAATACAAAGATATAAGACTGGAAAAGGACTGTTCATTGACTGTAACCTATTGTCATCTCAGGTACTAATCCAAATAACATTTTACATAGTTGTATAAAAATATGTGTCTGAGTTTACTTTTTTAGATAAAATCCTATTATGACATAGGCAAAAACAAAAAACTCAAGTTCCTGATAAAACCCCTATACAACAAGAGCAGAAGTTGTTCTGTTTTATTGTACTTAGTTACTGTCAAATTAAAAAAACACACTATGTAGATTTTATTGTGATGCCAATATATATTGTTGAACTAGAATCTAAAAGACTGTTTTTACTAAAGTAGTTGTGTTATAAGTTGTGAAACAGAGTACAGTTGCTTCTGTTTTATTGTTATGTGAACCCTATAAACTTCTTTTGATTAGGGTTTTACACCATTTTTGTACTTTGGGTCTTTTGAGTAATCTAAGTGAAGTAGTGGAGCTTTTTCTTTTTTTTTTTAAGAATTTTACTGTTACACACAAACAATGAGATATGTAGGATTACAAAGGAATTCAAATGTATTTAGGTATATTATTTCAGTGTAAAGTACTGCTAGTACTACTTTGGTTTATTGCCTAGCTTCATAATTATAGAAAGCACCAAAAGGTTGATAAAAATAAAGATATAATAATTTTCGACATTATTTATTTAAAGACTCCAGAATTCTATCTTTGGACTCCAGATTAACAACCCTTGGTTTATTATTTATCCTATATTAAATACTAAATGGTGGAATGAAACTCAATATTTGAAAAAAAATTGTTCTCTAATTGACATTTCTTTACTCTGTCAGAACCAAACTTAGTTGATCTGAATAGACATTTCTCAGGGGTAGTAAAAGAAAATAATTTGTGAGAGGAGACATTTTATTGTGGGAAAACTTGCTTTATAGACAAAGACCTTAATTAGGATTTTCAGATTTTTGTGACACACATGGTAAATTACTTGCATCACTGCTTTTTTTTCCCCCAAGTTTTAGACATTGATTTTTCATTTGTGAAAAATTAAGTATGTGTATGTAGGTAAAAGGTGAAACATGGTGCTTGGGTTTTTAATAGTTTTGAGTTACAATCTGAATTTTAATGGTTATACAAAAATATTGAGAGAACTTTCTTGAAATGAATGGTTTAGCACTCCTTAACTGAGAACCACAGTTAGGTTTGGGGAAAAACAGCACTTCTTTTCTTTCTTCCTTAATTTTATAACTTTAAGGAACCTGATGTTGGCTAATTCCCAAAGGTTGTACAGCTAATAAATATGGGAGCCAGAAGGTTTCATGGCTTCTGTGATTTCATGGTTTCTATGTAGCCACAGAGAATCATAGACTTAGTTTAAATGCTCTTCTTTAACTGCCTTGATATTTTAAATAATTTTTTTCTTTACTTTTTCATTTTGTACCAGCAATTATAATACGTATAGCAGCCAATCTTTTTTCTTGATCAGTACCTGGACAGCTTTACTTATATGTTGATGGTTAATGAATTAGTTTTGGATAAAATTCTTTGTGGAGTACTGTGGAAATTAATTCTCGTTTAGCATAACAAAATGATTTATGATGTGAAGTTTTTTGTTGCTTGGGGTGGGATAGAGATGAGGGTCACTGGATAGAACTGTTTCAAAATGAGGGTACTGCGAGTATGAACTCATGCATATACTCAAATTTACATATATACCAGTCATTTTTGGTGTATGTGTATATGCTTATTCTGGGTTTTAGTGATATTTTGAAAACTCAGTCCAATATTTTCCAAAGAGCAGGCTTTCTGAATTTTTTGGAAATGAATGGGTTTGCTTTATGCCAATGAGATTTTCAGTTAGTGCATTTCAGGTTGGTGGACGTTTTGTCAAATGGTGATTGGTTGAATTTCAATCCTGGGTGTGACTTGTTCTTTTTCTTTTGGATTATGGATGTACTGCTCTATGAATGTTTCAACATGCAGGACTTCTGTGGTGCCTGACCCCCAATAGCCTCCTGAGTCTGTTTTGTTATAACCCAGACTTCACATGACCCCATGTTTGTTTATTTATTTTTTATTATTACCAATGGAAATGTCTCATAACCCTTACATTTGCTAGGAAAGATTAGAGAAAGGTAAAAAACCAATGTAATAGGTTTAGTGTTTCATACCAGCTAACGGTTAGATTATTTTTGGCAAACATGATAGTGATTTAGCCTATTATGCTGGAGCTAGCTCACTTAAAGTTTGGAAAAATAATTAGGCGAGGAAGTGAAATACATTCAGTAATAGGTCAGTCCTCTTCCTTCCGTGAAATAGTATACAAATAACTATCAGACTCTACAACTGCCCTTCTGGACAATTATCTAATCATATTTAGAGCTAGTGAGTGAAAACTATCATGGAATTTAACCTGATCTATAAGTGTTTCTGTTGAAATATGTAAAACAATATTTAGAGTCATGGGAGGATTTGATTTTTTTGTTTTGTCACTAGCCAACTGAGTGTTAACTGTGTCCTAGCCACCATGCTACCTAGGCTTAGAGTGAGAGGGGACACATCTGCTCAAGATTTAGTTGTGGAAGAAGCCAAGATGTATTGGAGAGTTGGAGATAATAACTGTTTCTGTTATTTTCTGACATGGGCCAAGATTGTTAAGGTTTTCATATGTCACTAGCAGGAAGCATTTAATCTCCTAAGGCTTCTGTTTCACTCTCGTTTTTGTTTGGTGATAATCTTTTCAATTATGTCGCCATGGATATTTGTTATAACTGTTGTGTTCTGTATAACCTCTGTTCATAGGGCAGTGATACAGATAATTTGTGCTGATGCCTACCTGAAATACAAAGCAATTGATGATAAGGATATTTTCATCCTCTGAATCCACAATAATGCAAACTTTGTTTCATCATACTCCTTTTCTTTGTGTAATTTTCTGTAGTGGAAGTCTCTTTTTTTGTGCTTCTCTAGCTTTGGGCATCTCTTTTATCTGACTTTTTCTCATTTATTTTTTTAACGTTCTTGTTTTCAATTCTGTTTTTAAGCTCTCTTCCTCTCTCCTCTTCTCTCTTTATTCTTCACTGTTTGGAGGCAAAGTTGTAGCAGTTCTGGCTTCAGATTTTACATCTTTATACCATACCTGTCAAAAAAAGTATCAGAATGTTTCAGTAGTTCCCATGGAAAAAAGTGGAGGTTCTCTCACCTAGAAGTCTGAGAGAACTGGACTAGGTTTCACTTAGTTACATAATCATTCCTGAAAAAATTAAGGAGATCTGAAAAATGGAAAATAAAAACTGGAAAATGCAGCTAAAACCAGAGAGATTAAGATTCCTTCAAAGATTGGTATGGTTATTTTTGAACAGAGGAAGGGGAAATGAATGTCAGGGACCCAATCAACTAATTTTCACTAATACTATCATCTGAGTTGTTTTGAGGATTTGATACAATAATGTATGTGAAAAAATCTCTGTAAATTAGAAAATATTTTACTGATGACTACTATTAATTTTATTAGGTTATTGAAAAAATTTCAGTGTTAGAAATGTGCTGAGATTAAAAATTTGGCATATTTTATTGCAATTAAGCTTTCATAATAGAGAAATCTTGACTAACTTCACTTAGTCTTTTAAGATAACATGCATACATTTTTAGATTCCAGAACCAAACCACAAGTGATTAAAATCTGCTTTATGCAAATAGAAGTGCTATTTTTAAATACATTTCAAAATAACGTAATAGGAAACTTCATCTTTTAAAAAATGTATTCATTTTTTTTTATATACAAATGTTCACCTGTGTTAAGCAGATAGCATTTGAGCTTAATTTCAGCTACTTGGAAAGTGACTGTGATTTCATACATATAGTGACAAAAAAAAGAGATTTTTCTATTCATTTTGATTGCATTACATAGGATGACAAATTCAACATCAGTTGCTAAAAATGAAATTTTGTACTCTCTAAAAGTGTATAATAGACAAATTACACTTGATTTGAATAGTAGCTAATTATTAACTCACAGATGATTGCCTCAACCACAACAAAACCATTTTACTGTAGAGACAAGACAGTTGCCAGGATGTGGTTTATAGTGGGCACCAAATTTTTGTAGTTTCAAGGCTATAAACTTTTAACCTCTGTCATAAAATTCTTTGATTCTTTCTTGGTCTTAATATGATTTGAAGTTGTCATCTGAAAATTGTCTAACATCAGCATCTAAACAGTATTTTTATATGATATTGGTAAATAAAAAGGAAGTGGGTTTGGATGTGGTTCCAATTATTCTTTGTTCATAATGTTCTATTGTGGTTTACAGAAATATCTTTTGGAAGTTTTAATATCCTTCCTGTACTAATTGCAACCAGGCTTCCCTAATTACTACTACAAGTTAGTTTTTTAGCACCATACTTCCATAATTATTTTCATGTATAGAATTTTTTGGCATTTTAATGTGATCATTTTTTCTCCATGTTGGTTATGGTTCACATTTAGGGTAGATAACATTTTAACTCTTGTTATATAGCACACTTTTATGGGGAAACTTTTGAATATCAAATAAAGTAATCTAGAATACATCTTTTTGTGTTTTTAAATACACTTGTGTTTCTGCTTTTCTTTTCTTTCTTTCTTAAAGATTTATTTATTGATGCATACAGGACTGGGGTACAAGCCAGAGGTGCAGGGGTGGTGAGTGGGGAGCAGAACAGGCAGATTTGCTGAGGGGAGCAGTGGGCAGGTCAGGAGAAGTCTACCACACCATATGGGTCACCTCCAGTTTGGGGATTGAACTCCTGCTGAAGTGGCTTTAGTTTCTCAGTGCTGTGCTTTAACCTGCTGCGCCACCAGGGAGGGCTTTTCTTTTTTATTCTGCTAATATAGTTATATTTTATTTAGGTTCATGTTATGTATTATAAAGTTTGCATTATTTCAAGAGACAGTTTAATAATTTTTTTGGTAAATATGGTAATTTTTAGTAAATTTTATGTAGCCATTAGCACAAGTGAGCTTTTGAATAATCACCTTTTCTGGTCTTGAGTATCACTCATGAAGCTAGATTGGACCAGTTTTGAGTAGGTAGGATGTTGGATTGGGCTGATCATATGAATTCAGGAGTAATTCTGACTTCTGTGAACCTAGACATTTAAAAAAAACGTTTGATTGCTTAATTTTTTTTAGTTTTTATATGTATCATATATATTTTTTATTGAAGTCATAGTATACAACACTATACACTCCTCTTCAGGTGTATGTCACCACATCACACCCACTCACCAAGTTATATTCCTTCAGTTAGCCATTGGGTCCCCTCCTTACATCCCTTGCTACCCACTGTCTACACTACTCATCTTTGGAACCTCAGTCCTATAGTCATGTTTCTGGGTTGTGTTTGCTTCCATTTTTGCCTGTTCCTTTGCTTTTTGTCTCTATATTGCCTATGAGTGAATTTTATCTGTTTTTTTATTTTGTCTTTCTACTATTGACCTATTTTGCTTAGCATTATAGTCTTCACTTTCATCCATGCTGTGGATGGCAAATTTTGATCATTTTTAAAATAGCTGAGTCATAGTCTATTGCTTAGAAATATCACATATTTTATTTTTTTATTAATTAATGTTTTTTTTACATTGTTATAATCACATCAGTTCTTCCATCACTGTATTGCCCATGAGCCATCATTCCTTGTGTTCATCATGCCCCTGTTTTGTCCCAACTTTGCTCAGTCTTAGTTCTATGGTCAGCTTGCTAGTTTTGACTTTTTCTTGGTCTTTGTTTGGCTTCTTTATATTATATCTGGTATTTATCTTTTTTTCCTTCTGACTAATTTCAATTATTATGATAGCTGGAAGGCAAGCTCCATCCATGTTGCTGCCAATGGCATGAGTTTGTCTTTTTTGATTGCTGAATAATAGTCCATTGTGTAATTATATCACCACTTTTTGATCCATTCTTCTATTTTTCAGGCACTTGGGTTATTTCCTTATCTTGGATACTGTAAGAAGTGCTGCAACAAACACAGGAATTTAAGTTTCATTTTGAATTCATGTTTTTGTGTCCTTTGGATAGATTCCTAGGAGTGGAACTACTGGATCATATGGTAGATCTAATTTTTAGCGTTCTGAACTTTCCATAATTGTTGAACCAGTTTACATCCCCACCAGTAGTATAAGAGGGTACCTTTGTCTTTTAATCTCCACATCCTCTGCAGCATTTTTTCTTTTTTTTTTAAGAATGTGGACCATTCTTACTAGAGTAAAGGGTATATCATTGTGGTTTTGATTTTCATTTCCCTGATTATAAGTGAAGTTGAGCATTTTTTCATATGCCTGTTGGTCATTTGTATTTCTTTGGAGAAATTCCTTTTTATGCCTACTGCCCATTGGGTTTTCTGCTTTGATTTTGTTGAGTTGGGTAAGTTCTTTATAGATTTTTGGTATCAGTTCCTTATCATTTGTATGTTGTGCAACTGTTTTCTGTCATTTAGTTGGATGTCTCTGTTTTGATTATTGTCTCCTTTGCCATTATACAGAAGCTTTTTGGTTTGGTGTATTCCCAGATGTTATCTTTGTTTTCCTTGCTTCTGAAGATGAATCCTCAAAGATGTTTCTGAAGTTTATGTTATGAAGTATTTTGCCCATGTCTTCTTTTATATATGTTATGGTGTCTGGCATTACATTCCAGTCTTTTACCCATTTTGAGTTGATTTTTGTGTACGGTGTGAGGTAGTAGTCTAGTTTCTTTTCTTTTTTTTTTTTTTTGCATGTTGCAGTCCAATTTTTCTAGTATCATTTATTGAAGATGCTTTCTTTCTTCTAGTGTATACTCTTTACTCCTTTGTTGTGGATTAGTTGTATGGTTTTATTTCTGGGCTTTCAATTCTATTCCTTTAGCCTGTATGTCTGTTTTTGTTCCAATACCATGTTGTTTTTATTATAATGACTTTGTAGTACTGTTTGATGAGTGGGAGTGTAATATCTTTATTTTTGCCCCTTTTTATCAGGAGAACTTTCATGTTTTGGGGTTTGATGTAGTTCCATATTAATTTTAATATTTTTTTCATTTCTTTGAAGAATGCCATTGAGATTTCTGTTGGAATTGCTTGAATCTGTAAATTGCTTTTGTTAGGGTGGCCATTTTTACAAAGTTAATTCTTCTGATCCATGACCAAAGAATATCTTTCTTCTTTTTTGTATCTTCTGTTTCTTTTAACAGTGTTTTGTAGTTTTCCTTGTATCGTTGTTTCACCTCCTTTGTTAAATTCATTCTCAAGTTTTTTTTTTTAAATTCTAAATGGGATGGTTTTCTTAATTTCTTCCCCTTGATTGATTATTTGCATATAGGAAGACTACTGATTTTTGTGTATTGATTTTGTAACCTGCTACTTTATTAAACTGACTTATTGTTTTAGTTAGTTTTTCTGTGGATTTTAGTATTCTTTTTCTGTATATTATCATATTATCTGCATATAATGATAGTTTCACTTCTTCTTTCCCTGTTTGGGTTCCTTTTGTGTCTTTCTCTTGCCTAATTGTTTTGTTGAGGACTTCCAGTATCATATTGAAAAGCCATGGTGAGAGTGGACATCCTTGTCCTGCTCCATATCTTAGAGGGCAGACACTCAGTTTTTCACCATTAAGAATGAGGTTAGGCTCTCCCTGGTGGCTCAGCGGGTTAAAGCACAGCACTGAGAATCTAAAGCCGCTTCCGCATGAGTTCTGTTCCCGCCTGCCCCGGAGGTGACCACATGGTGTGACACACCTCTCCTGACCCACCTGCTGCTCCCCTCAGCAGTGTACTTCGTCGATCTGCCTGTTCTGTTCCCCACTCTGTCTCTGGTGAAGCCTCTCACTGCCCCTGAGCCTCTGGCCTGTACCCCAGTTCTATATGCACAAATAAATAAATCTTAAAAAAAAATGATGTTAGCTGAGAGTTTGTCATAAATGGCTTTTTATGCTAAGATATATCCCTTTTATCTGAAGATTTTGAGGGACTTCATCATGAATGGATGTTGGACTTTATCACATGGTTTCTCAGCAGCTATTGATGATCATATGGTTTTTATTTTTCTTTTTTGTTGATGTGGTGGATTGTATTACTTAATTTTCAGATATTGAACTATCCTTGTGTCCCTGGAATAAATCCCATTGGTTGTGGTGTATAATCTTTTTGATGCATTGTTGGATTTGGTTTGCTAAGATTTTATTGAGGATTTTTGTGTTCATAAGGGAGATTGGTGTGTAGGTTTCTTTCTTTTTTTAATGTTGTCTTTGTTTGGTTTTGGTACTAATGTGCTGTTGACCTTGGTAGTTTTCCTTCTTTCTTGATTTTTTTGTAAGAGTTTTTTTTTGTAGCATAGGCATCAGTTCATCTTTGAACATTTGATAGAACTTGTCTGTGAAACCCCCTGGTCCTGGGCTTTTTTTTTTGGAGGAGGGAAAGGTCTTGATTACAGTTTTAATTTCACTGCTTACAATTTTTTAACTTTTCTATTTCTTCTTTTTCAGCGTTGGATGATTGTATATTTCTAAGATTGCTGGACTTGTTTGCATATAAATGTTCATCATAATCTCTAAGTATCCTCTGTATTTCTGTTGTGTCTCTTGAAATTTCTCCACTTTTATTTATGATCCCATTTGTTGGGGGGGTGCTTCTCCCATTTATGTTTTATGAGACTTGCTAAGGGTTGTCTATTTTTTTTTTTAAACCAACGTTTAGTTTTATTGAGCTTTTGGATTGTCTTACTTATTTCTATTTCATTTATTTCTGCTTTAATTTTTATTATTTCCTTTTTTTGTTGTTGTTGTCCTTTTTCTAGTTCCTCAAGATGTGATAATAGATTGTTTCTTTGGGTTGTTTCTTGCTTCTTGATATGGACTTATCTTGCTGTATGTTTTCCTCTTAATATCGCTTTTGCTGAATCTTTATGTTTTGGAAAGTTGTGTCATCTCTGTCATTTGTCTAAAGGTATGGTGTGTTTTTTTTCTTCTTTGATTTCCTCATTAAGCCAGTGGTCTCAGTAGCATATTGTTCACTCTCCATGTTATGGGCAATTTCCTTTCTTTCTTTTATAGTTGTTTCTAGTTTGATACCTTTATGTATACCACATATTTTTTATTCTTTTATCTGCTTTTGGGTTATTTCCTTAACTTGACTGTGTAATTGTGCTACTGTAAACATATCCCTTCAAATTAGGGATATGTGTGTGTGTGTGTATATCTATATCTATCTATCTATCTATATATATATATATGTATGTATGTATGTATTTTTTTCCTTTGGGAAGATATGAGGCATTGGATATTGGATTGCTGGATCATGTGGTAAATCCATTTTTAATATTTTGAGAAATCACTGTATTGTTTTTCACAGGAATTGGAACACTCTATTCTCATCAAGAATGTATGAGGGCTCCTTTTTCTCTACAAACTTTAATACTTGCTGTTTCTGGCCTTTTTGATATTGGTCATCCACTCATATCTCACTGTGAATGTCCTTCACCTCATGTTTGAGGGCTTTCCTCTGGGTCTTTTTTGAGGGGGGTTGTGTGATTGTAAATGAGATGGATGTCTTGATTTCTTCTTCTAAACTTTATAAAAATTCCTTCAGTATTTCTTAAATGGGGAAATAGGGAGGAGTCTAAGTTTTGCAGATTGTTTCTTCTTCTTCTTCTTTTTTTTTTCTGAGAAATGCTTTATATCTCCATAATATCTAAAGGAGAGTTTTGGAGAATATAGTATTCTTGGTTGTCTTTAACACTATAGTATTCAGTGTTTGTCTTTAAGTTTTTCAATCACTTCTTTCCATTCTCTGTTTGTCTACAGTGTTTCTGATGTTAGCCTGATCTTGGTTCCTCTATAGGTTATTTGTTTCTTCCTCATTGCTTTTAGGACTTCACCATTGTGGGTTTGGTCTCTGCTAGATGTGTCTCCACTCCTCCCACACTGGGTCAGAATGCTCAGTGAAGGATGGCTATGAGTTACTGCTACCATCCGGTGACCTGAACATGCTGGACTGTGGTTTCTGTTTACTCTGGAGATGCTGGCATGTTATCCTTGGGTCAGGTGCACATTCTTGAGGGTGGTGCAAGGTAGCTTTTGTCAAGTAGACCCCTGCACTTGTGTCTTGTATTTCTCTTGTCAATGTTATACAATTTTCATTGTACATATTCTTCACCTTTTTTGCGAAATTTATTTTTAGATATACATTTCTTTTTGATTTATGATTGAATTTGACAGTATTTTGCATCTATGTCTATCAGAGATATTAATGAGCATTTTTCTTTCTATATATTGTGTCAGAGTAATGTTGACCTTCCAGAATGTGTGTGGATGATTTCTCCATTGGGAAGAACTTGAGAAGGATAAGTATTAGTTTATTTAGTACTGGCTAGCAAAATCGTCTGGTCCAGAGATTTTAATTTTGGGGGAGAATTTTGATTATAGGTTGTAGTTGGTTTAGTTAACCTCTATATTTATGCTTGACCCATTTATCAGAAGCTTGTATCCTTCTAAATTTGTCCATTACTTTTCTATTTTTTTTCAATAGAATATGTAACATGAAGTGTTCAACAGTAGTCTCTTATGATCGTCCATATTTCCAAGGTGTCTATTGCAATTTTTCCTCTATCATTTATGATTCTATTTCTTAGAGAGTAAGTTTCATTTTTTAATTTATGAATCTGACCAGATGTTTATCTATTTTATTTCTTTCAAAGTACCAGATTTTGGTTTCATTGATCCTTTGGAGTATATTTGGATACATATTTCTGCTCTAATCAGTCTAACTCATTGCCCTCCTTGGTGGTTCAATGGGTTAAATGCAGCACTGTGAAGCTCATTGCAACTGCTTCAGCGTGATTTCGATCCCTGGCCGGGCAATGACCCACATGGTGTGGTAGACCTTTTCTGTCTCTCCCACTGCTCTCCTCAGCAGTGTACTTTGTTGAATTGCCTGTTCTGTTCCCTGTTCTGTCTCTAGTGAATCCTCACCTCCTCTGCACCTCTGGCCTGTACCCCAGCTCTGTATACATAAATAAAATCTTTAAAAGAATATAAAAAAAGAGAAAAGGATAATTTTCCTCCTCCTACTGCTTTTTTTTATATTTATTGTCCTTTTTTCTTCTAGTTCTTTAAGGTGAGAACTAATTTATTTGAGCTCTTTCATGTTCTTGATGTTCATTTATATTGCTACATACTTTTCCTGAGTACTACTTTTGCTGAATCCCATAGGTTTAGGTAGTTGTGTCATAGTTTTCACTTTCCTTTAGGAATTTTATATTATCCTTCCCATTATTAGAGTAGACCTATCATAATAAAAATATGTTATTCAGTCTCAACATGAATCTGTGGTTTTCTTCCATTTTATTTTTAACATTGATTTCTCTTTTGATACCCTGTGATCAGAGAAGATACTTGCTATGATTTCAGACTAATAAATTTATTGATTGTTGTTTTGTGTCCCAACATTGTGGATCAACCGTAAGAACATTCCAGGTATCTTTGAAAAGAATGTGTACTCCATCTTTTTGTACGGTGCAGTGCCCTATAAAGGACTACTAAGCCTAGGTACTGTAATTCTTCACTTAGACTGTTGTTTCTTTGCTATTCTGTTTCTTCACCTGTTTGTCCATTGATGTAAGTGGGTATGTGAATGCACTATTACTTTTGTATTACTGCCAATGTCTGTTTTCAGATTTGTTAATAGATTCTTTATACATTTGATACTTCTTCATTTGGCATATGTACACACACACATACACCCACATTAGTATTATGTCTTCCATATCTATATTGATTTATTAATCATTATATGCTGTTTGTCTCTCTCTCTTGCTACCTTTTATATAGGAATGTTCATTTTATTTGATGGAAGAATGACTGTTCCTAATATATTTTGGTTCCATGTACTTGTAAATATGTTTCCAAACATATATGTGAGAGCCTTTGTTTATCTTTTGAACTCTGAATATAGAAGTTTGTTTTATGATCCAATCAGTAATTCTGTGTCTTTTGATTTTTTTATATTTTCATTCCATTTGATTGATATGTTCAATACATTTGCTTATTGAATCCCGCCACCAGCTGCTCAAAACTATGTTTACTGAGATAAAGTAGTTTACATTTTGTCTCTTCTGTGGACGGTTATAGGGTTAGACTTCTAGAAATGCATTCTTTCACACCTTTTCTACTACCAGTGCCTCCCAAGTCACCCACCATGTTCAATTAAGCCCTTTCCTTTTTCTCACTCCCACTCCGTCTCCCTGCCACTCTAGTTACCTCAGTTTTGCAGACATATATTAAGAGTTTATTTTTTCTCTTTCTGCCATATTTTGCTTAGTTCCATTCATGTAAATATCAGTTAATTCTTTTTTTTAATAACTAAGTAGTAATGTATTACATATATATCGTTTTACTTTCATTCTCCTAATAATAATCTATGGTGAGCAGTTATTCATGTCTTACTGGACATCTTCCTATCTTCTGGAGAAGTTCCTATTTAACTCTTCTACCCATTTTTTTTAAGTTGTATTAATTGTTTCCTTTTGCTGAGTTACATGAATTCTTTATATATTTTGACTTTCAGCTCTTAGTCAGGTTTATGGTGTGCAGGTATTTTCTCCCATTAAGTAGGATGCTTTTTGGTTTTACTGATGATTTTTTTTCACTGTGCAGATGTTTTAAATCTGATATAATCCTACTTGCCTATAATTGCTATTGCTTCTCTTGCCATTGGAAACCCAGTTTACCGAGATATCACTTAAGCCAATGTGGTGGAGGTTTTGACCTATTTTATTCTTAAGTATTTTGTAGTCAGTTCTTAGATCTATCTTTAGTTTCTTTTCATTTAATTTTTTGTTGGTGTGAGGTGGTAGTGGTTTCATTCTTCTGTATATGATTGTTGAGTTTTCCCAGTACTGTTTGTTGAAGAGACCCTCCTTTTTCCAGTATATATTCTTGGCTCCTTAGTTATAGATTAACTGACTATAGATGTGTAGTCTATTTCTGACCTGTCCATTCTATTCCTTTGACTCTCTATCTTTTTATCCTATTAACATACTATTTTGATTACTGTAGTTTTATAGTATAGTTTGAAGTCTGGGAGTATGAAACTGCTGGTCTTCCTCTGTTTAATATCTTTTGATTTCCTTATATCTTAGATTTCTCTTAACATTGTCTTTTAGTTTTTGTTGTATAGATTCTTTATTTCTTTGTTTAAATTTTCTCCTATTTATTGAATTTTTTGTTGCAACTGTGAGTGATATTGTTGTCCAGATTTATTTCTTTTCAAACATGTTTTCTTATAGAAACACAATTTTTGCTGATTGATTTTGTTTTGTGTTAGGTTATGAATTGATTTGTTATTTCAATTACTTTTGTAATGGTATCCTTAGGATTTTTCATGCATATTATTATGTGAATTGCAAATAATGAGTTTTATTTCTTTCCTAATTTATATTCCTTTTTATTTTTCTCTGATTGCTGTAACTGGAACTTCTAATGCTATTTTGAATAGTAATGATGAAAATGGCATCTTTATTGTATCAAATCTTAGTGGAAAAGCTTTCAGTTTTCACCATGGAATGAATATTAGTTGTGTTTGTTATATGTGACCTTTATGATTTTGAGGAATGTTCTAGTTATCCCCAGTTTTTTTTTTGAATTATAAGTGGATGTTGAATATCATCAAATGATTTCTTCATTTCTGTTGATACTGTCATATTATTTTTATATTTACTTTTGTTGCTGTGGTATACTACATTGATTGATCTTTGCAGGATATAGTATTTATTGATTGCTTTTGTCCTCATTGAGTATTTTGAATATGTCATTTCATTCTTTTCTTGCCCATCATATTTTCCTCTGAGAAGTGTGCTGTCTATCTAAAGGAATTTCTTTTTATGATTTTTTTTTCTTGCCCATCATATTTTCCTCTGAGAAGTGTGCTGTCTATCTAAAGGAATTTCTTTTTATGATTTTTGATTTTCCCCTGCTTTCGTCACCTTTAATATTTTTCTTTGCCTTGAATTTCTCGTAGTTTCATATCTATGTGTCTTTGTTCCATCTGATTGCATTTAAGGACTCAGGTGTTTGTTTAATTTCACCAACATGTATATTTACTTCCTTCTACAAGTTTCTCTATTCTTTCTTTTTTTTTTTTAAGATTTATTTATTTGTGCATACAGAACTGGGGTACAGGCCAGAGGCTCAGGGGCGGTGAGAGGTTCCACCAGAGACAGAGCGGGGGACAGAACAGACAGATAGACGAAGTACACTGCTGAGGGGAGCAGCGGGCGGGTCAGGAGAGGTCTGCCACACGATGTGGTCACCTCCGGGGCAGGCGGGAATCCAACTCATGCGGAAGAGGCTTTAGATTCTCAGTGCTGTGCTTTAACCCGCTGCGCCACCAGGGAGGGCCACTATTATTTCTTTAAATGAACTCTCTGTTTCTCTCTTTCTGGGCATACAGATAATAATTCTTTTAAATAATAATTTAATAATAATTCTTTTTTCTAATTAAGTCAATGTGTCTTTGAGTGTTTAACTTTTTTCACAGCGCTTCATTTTCTTTTTTTACATACATCTTTCATGAATTATGATATTCAAGCTCAGGATTTTGGTCCTGTGTTTGCTCTAATCTACTTCCATAGCTTCCTGTAGGCTTTTTTTTTTACATTCTTGTGATTTTTTTTAAGTAATCTTTTTGCATCCTGAAATTCTCTCATTTCAGTGTAAAGTCTTTAGTTTCTCATTTCTGTTTATTAGTTGTAATTCTCATTTTCCCTGAACTTGTTGCATTTTCTATCATATCTTTAAATTTCTTTATAATGGCAATTCAAACTCTCTGTCTTTATAGGAAGATAAGGTTTTCCATATCTATGTGTTTGGGTTTTGGAGTTTTAGTCCCTCTTTGTGGTAATATATTCCCTTGAGGTCTCATTGCCTTGCATTTTGTTTCTTTGCCTATTTTACTGTGTTATCTCATTTCCCCTGAAATTTTGTGCTGTCCAGCATTGGCAAATTGCAAGTTTTATGGGAAACTCATGATATATAGTTGAGGGCAGTAGACAAGTTCCACTCATTATATCCTACCCCGGTTACCAGCCACCAGGAAACCCTTTGGCTGTATTCTGTTCATTATTGTTACCTTTAGTTTCTGAATGAATGTTGTGGACAGTTACATACACTGTTCATATCCTAGAGACCATTCTGGGGACAACTGTGTGACCCTAAACTCAGCTAGTGGTCACCAGAATGTCCCTATTTGTTTATCAGGCTGTGTTCTCACATTGATATGCTTTCTCTCAGTCCAGTGGGAGATCCTGAGGGATATTTGGGGGAACAGTCAGTAGCCCTTCCAGTAAACTGGCATGGTTCCAGGCTTATTGTTTCTTAGCCTTTCCTTCCCTTTCCAATGATTTTTGGCGTTCCTTGATGAGATGCTGAGCCTTACTTCCTCAGGTCAGTTCTAGATGTGATTTATCTCCTCCTCTGCCCTCACAAACACTTATCCTTGGTATTCCTGAAGAAAGTGATAGCTCAAGGATCTTTTTGTCATCTATCTTATTCCTCTACCCCATTTAATTTTGGATATTAAAACATTGTTTAATGCTTTTCTGCATCTATTGAGATGATCATGATTTTCATTTTATTCTATACTGTCATTTCATCTCTGTAATAAATCCATCTGATCATGGTGTTTGATCTTTGAAATTCATCGCTGAATTCAGTTTTCTAATTTTTTTGAAGATTTTTGCATTGATATTAGTTAGAAATATTGGCCTATAACTTTTCATTTTCATTTGTTTTATTGTTATTTGGTTTTTGTATTAGGGTAATGCTCACCTTATCTGATAATTCTGGGATGATACTTGTATTTTTGGCAGGATTTTGTGAAGGATTGCATCCATTTGTTTTAGGTTGTACAGTTTGTTGGTATGAATTTTTTTTTATAATACTTTCTTATGATTGATTTCTATGGCATTATTTAAGACAATTCCCTTTTAATTTCTGATTATATTATTTGAATTTCTTTTTTCCCTTGTGAGTTATGCTTAAGATTTATTTTGCTTTTCTTTTCAAAAACATAGATCTAGTTTCACCAATATTTTTTATTTTTTTAGTTTCATTTCATTTATTTATACTTTGACCTTTGTTATTTCCTTTCTTTTCCTTATTCAGTGCTAGTTTCTTGTATGTAAAGTTAGACTGTTTATTTAAGATTTTTCTTGCGATAGGCAGTTATTACTATGGCTTTCCTCCTAGAGCTACTTTCGATGTATCCAATAATTTTTTCCATGTTATGTTTCTGTTCCCATTTGTATCAAGTTATTTTTTGGTTCCTTTGTTTGAAGCATTATTTTTTTGAGGAACATGTTGTTCCATCTCCTCTCTTTCCAATTTTCTTGTAATTTATTTCTAGCTTCAGATCATTGTAGTCTTAAAAGATGCCTAAATATGATTTCAAGCTTCTTAAATGTGTTAAGTCTTGCTTGTGGCTTAACATATGATCTACCTTGGAGAATGTTTCATGCTTTCAGCATGAAAGTCCATTTTAGATGCTTGTCACTATTTTTTCTCCTATTGAAAATTAATTCTTTAACTAGCATTCTCTTTCAGACATACCTCTTCTTAGCTCCCATGACTCAACAAAAGCAAAGTAAACAGTTCAGTCAAAAAATGGACAGGAGGGGCCCGCACGGTGGTACAAGGAGTTAAGTCTCTGTACTATGAAGCTATCAACAGCCACTGTAGCAAAAGTTCAATCCTTGGCCAAGGAGCTAACCCCCATCGTATAGCAGAACTCTTCTGTTTTTCCCCTTGTTGCCTTCAGCAGCATATTTCAGTAAATCCATCTGTTCTGTTCCCCATGCTGTCTCTGGTGAATCTTCTCACTCACCCATACGTTTGGCCTCCACCCCAACTCTTGTATGCATAAATTAATAAATCTTAAAAAAAATAGGTGGGAAAGCTAAAAAGGTATGTCTTAAGAGAGGAAATGCAAATGACAAGCAGGCATATGAAAAATTGTTCAACATCCTTTGTAATCAGGGAAATGCAAATCAAAACTATGATGAGATGATACCTTACACCACTGAGAATGGCATATATTATAAAAACTAGTAACAACAAATGTTGGTGAGGATATGGAGAAAAAAAGAACTCTTCTACACTGCTGGTAGCACTGTAACCTGGCTTAACCACTATGGAAAGCAGTGTGGAGTTTCCTGAGACTACTAAAAATTGACCTACCATATGACCTAGCAATCCTACTCCTAGGAATCAACCCATAGAACACAAAAACATTAATTCAAAAGGATACCTGTACCTCCTATACTGTGTATTACAGCACTATATAAAATAGGTAAGATATGGAAACAACCCAAATGCTTAAAAATAAATGACTGGATCAAGAAGATGTGTGTGTATATATATATATATTGATGAAGTACATTGCTGAGTTGTATTCCATTGTGTGTGTCTGTATATATACACAGGCACACACAATGGAATACAACTCAGCACTCCTCTGCACCTCTGGCCTTGATACCAGTTCTGTACGTATAAATAAATATATCTTTTTTACAAAAGATAAGCTCAGGTCAATCATAGCAACTTGGATGGAGCTGAAAGGGATTATTCTCAGTGAAATAAGCCAAAAGAAAAATATCAGATGATTTTACTTACAGGAGGAATATAGGGAAATCAAATAAGGCATCAGGGAAAAAAAGATAACAGTAAAAAATAACAAAAATAAACAGGCAACCAAATTATTAGTAAGACTTTGAACATTAATCAGAAAAGTACTATCATATTCTATTTTACTAAATTATAAAGCAAACTAATTTACAGTAAAGACCTCCATCTTATTTATTAGCTTAAGGTCAGGGCATACAAATGGTTACTAACAGTTGTTAATATTATTATTAGTGATTAGAAAGGTTAAAAATACAGAAAATGGGCCCTCCCTGGTAGCACAACGGTGAGAACGCAGCACTGCAAGCTGGCCGCAGCACCTTCAGTGCCATTTTGTTCTCAGGTGCGTCAGACCTCTCTTGACCCGCCCACTGCTCCCTTCAGCAGTGTACTTCCTCAGTCGGTCTGTTCTGCCCCACTATGTCTCTGGTGAAGCCTCTCACTGCCCCTGTAACTCTGACTTGTACCCCAGTCCTGTATGAATAAATAAATAAATCTTAAAAAAAAATCTTAAGAGTTTCTTTAAAAAAAAAAAAGTACACACACACACACACATATATATATGCAGAAAATGAAATATTGGTTGACTCCCAAGGAAAATTAAAAACAATTTCAGATGACATTATTATTATCTTATATTATTATTTGGATTGAATGAATATTATGTAAACACAGTTCACTGCTTTTTTTGGGGGGGAGTCAATGAAATGTAATTGTCTTAGGAGGAAGTACTACTGAAATTGAGTATTGTACTAATGTGTATATTTTTATATGGTACAAGGTGCAACAAATCAAATCAGGGCTTTTAACTTGTAATGATAAATAATTATCATTGACAGAATATTTTAGAGGAGAAAAGAATGAAGTAAGGTGAAAAATTTCATGGAACTCCCCTCTTACATGTTTGTGAGCAGAATTAGCATATTTTTCTTTATAATCATACTTATTTCCATAGACATGGCATTCTAAAAGTGAAAGAATTTAGTGGTCTCAGCTGTCTGAGCTATTCAATCTCTTCAAAATGGAAGAATTTAAAAGGCGACTTCAATGCTACTTTACAAAATAATTAGTTTTCTGAGTAGATCTCTGATAATAGACATTTGTTAATGTAAGCAAATACTGAGTTTTATTTATCTATAAAAATGTCAGTTGATAAGTGATTGAAATGCATAAATATATATGGAAAATAGTAACATATTTTATGTTTCAGTGTTTCTTATAATGATTATAGTAGAATTAAACTGAGGACTTTTATTGGTTTAGAAAAATTAATACACTTTAAATTGAGGTATTGTTGGTATATGACACTGTATATATTTTAGAGACATAGGATATAGGGCATAGGTTCACAGCTTTTGAATATATGTTACCATACCATCGCCACCACTAAAGTTCTAATATTCCAAGAAAGAGGACTTTTCTTTCTCTTTCTTCCTTAGTACCTTTCTTGGTATGTAGCAAATTTGAAGGGCTTGTTTTAGAGTATATTTGTCTATTTCTTTGTTTTGTTGCCTTATATTTTACACATGAATGAAATGATCTAGTATTTGTCTTTCTCTTTCTGATTTATTTTACTCACGACAATGCCCTCTCACTAACTCTTGTTGATATGGGCCATTCTTACAGTTGTGAGGTTGTATCTCTTTGTGGTTTTGAATGGCATTACCTGATGATTAGTAATAATGAGTATTTTTTTGTGTGCTGTTGGGCATATACACACACTGTTCTTCTGTAAGGAAGGTTCTATTTAATTCTTCTACCCAACTTTATGCCGTCTCCAAGTTAATCATCTAACTTACAGATATAAACAGAGGTTCAAAGTAATTGATTGGAAAACAGTCCTGCAAAAAATGAAATAAAAAGTCAGAGATGTCATACTTCTCCCAGATAAAATAAACTTGCAGCTAGAAATTTAACAAGAGACAGTATTGTACATTATATAATGATTGGTTGATCAATATACATCAGAGAGACATAACATTCACCAACATACATGCACCAAAGAAAGGAACATCAGATAAGAGAGAACTATAAACAAATCTGAAAATTGACATTGGCACCAACACAATAGAATAAAGAACTTCAATACCCTACTTCTCTCAAGAAAATAGGACAACCAGACCAAAAATCAACAGTGAAACAATAGTTTTAACTGAAGAACTAGATCACATGGGCTTAATAGTCACTTATAGCTAAATATACATTCTTCTCAAGTACACAGGGAACATTGTCCTGGATATTGCACATGTTGGGTCAGGAAACAATGTGAATAAGGTCATGAACTTTGAAATCATAACAAATTATAACTATGTCACCATGTTAGAACTCAACCACAAGTGCTTCTCTGGTAGCACAAAGGGTTAAGCTTCAGTACCATGAAGCTATCCCAAACGACTGTAGTAACAATTTGATCTCTGGCCAGGGAGCAGCAGACATCTCCTGTCTTCCCTCTGCTCCTCTAGGCAGTATATTTTAGTCGATATGCCTGTTCTTCTCCCCACTCTGCCTCTGGTGTCCTCATACCCTTCTGCACCTCTGGCCTTACCACAGTTCTTGTATGCATAAATAAATATATCTTATAAAAAAAAGAACTCAATCACAAAAGCAACGTGGGAAAACTTCTAGTATGTGAAGGTTGAACAGCATGCTAGGTAATGACTATTGTGTTAATGAGAAAATCAAAGAAGAAATTAAAAAAATATTTGGAGACAAATGAAAATGAAGATGTTAGCCAGATCCTATGGGAGGAAATAGAAATAATACTCATAGGGGAGTATATAGTGGTATGGATCACATTATGAAAAAAGAATTCAAATAGTCTTATCTTAGTAACAGGAGAACAAAACAAACCAAAAACCAGTAATATCAAGGAAATAATAAATACAATATATATATATATATATATAAAATGAAAAGATATCTAAAAGATAGTCCAAAAGATCAATGAAACCCAAAACTGAAAAATAGATAAAGTATTAGACTGATTTATGCAGAAAAAAGAGAGCAACCTATAATAAAATATAATTGGAAATGAAAGAGAAGGTACAACATATGCCGTAAATACAACAATGCACATAAGAGATTACTATGAACATTTATATATCAATAAAATAGGTTAGAAAAAATGGGTAAATTTTTAGAAGTATAAAACTTACAAGACAGAATAGGAAGGGATAGAAAATCTGAACAGACCAATTGCAAGTAAGGAAATTGAAAAAGGAATCAAACCAACTTCAATACTATATTAAAAGATCATGCTTCATGACCAAGTAGGATACAGGATACAGGATAGCTCACTTCTGAAAATTTATGATTGCAATATGTCATATCAATAATAGGAAAATAAATATCATATTCATAGCTGCAGCAAAAGCATTTGATAAGTTTCAACATATATTTATGGGAAAGCCTCCAAAACAGTAGGAATATATCTCAACATAATAAAGAACCTCTGTGATAAATCTACAGCTAAAATCATAGTAAGTGGTACAATGTAAGAGTGTCCACTGTCAGTGCTACTATTTAGCATACATTTATATGTATAATTAATATTATGAATACACATATATAATAGATATGTATCTTATATATATGTGTGTTGGAAAGGTACCCGATTTAATGGTAGAAATTATTTGCATATCATACATCTCACATATCCATTATGTCAAAAAATATAACACAGAAACAAAAATTGGGCTAAGTGCTAAATGGAATCTTTGCCAGTGAAGGTATACACATGACTAACAGACATATGAAAAGATGTTCATCATCACTTATCATTAGGGAAATGCAAATGAAAACCAATATGAGAAATCCTCTTACCCCTGTGAAAATTACCTATATCAAATAGACTAGAAGCAAATGTTAGTGAGAGTTATAGAAAAAGGAAGCCTTGTAAAACTCTATGAGAATGTACACTATTCCAGCCCCTATGGGATATTGTATGGAGGTGTCTCAAAATAGTAAAAATAGATGTACCATTTGATCTAGATATATTCCTAGTTATCTACCTAGAGAATGCAAAAACTAATTCAAACAGATATATTCATGCTTATTTTCATTGCAACACTATAATCAAGATTTGAGAACAATCTATGTCTAAAAGTAGATGACCGGACAAATAAGATGTGCTATATGTACACAATGGCATACTATGCATCTATGACTAAGATGAAATGTTTGCATTTGCAACAGCGTGGATAGAACTGAAGGAGGTGATACTTAGTGAAATAAACCAAACGAAGAAAGACCAATACCAGATAGTTTCACTCACTTGTGGAATATAGAGAAACAATGAAAGCAACAGACAAATCCAAACCAAAAACAAACTTTTGAAATATTAATGTAGACCTGAAGTTAATGAAAGGTAGAAGGAGATGGGGAGCAAAGGGCTATAGAATGTCCCTATGATATTATGGTTATGGATGTGGTCTGAAGCTATACCTTTGAATTATATACCTTGTTATAAGCCAACTTTTCCTAAAAAAAGACCAATCCAACAAAAAAGAACCTATTCTGTAGGGTTGGAGCTGGGAAGGTGGGAGATAAGATGCTGCTTTAGCTTAGGGAGGGGATTTTAGTTCCCATCAGTTCAAGGCAGACTCCATTGGTAGTATTCTACAAGACTCAGACTATTTCTCACCTTTCAGCTACAATTCTAATTTTAGAACTGTTTCAGATTTTGCATTCACAGCCTTTTCCTTGAGGCTTGGGCAAGAGCAAAGTGAATGGAAGCTGTGGGTTTGAGCTATACAAGGCACTGAAGGAAGTTGCAGTCTTTGTAGGAGGTAGATTGTCCAGAAGTCTGCCAATTTCTCTCGACTGCTGAAGCTGATACAAACCAAATTTAGTTGCTCCTAACATTGGTTCCTGAAGAATTCGCCTTAGGAGATGTACTTGCTGGGATACAGTAAACTAGTGTATTTCCTGGCAAGCCAGAATTTAGGCTGGGAGGGACAGGTTTTTTTTTCCACTCTGGTGCCAATAGTTCCCAGTAGGACTAGATGTTAGACTGCAGTATCCTTCCCGGTAGTTTCTATCTCTCCTCCTTTTGGGGATGCCTATTCTTGAATCCTCAGTCTTCTTTTAAACGCATTTCCTCCAATACCATATAGATATGTTATATCTCTGGGTAAAGAGACAACTTCAGAATTTTGTGAGACCATAGTGTTGCTGCCATCTCTTTTTATATATTTTTAACAAAAGAAATGCATGTTTGTAAATAAATTGCCCAAAATATGTAACTTAGAACAGTTCCCCATCCCCCCGTTTTTGTAATTCCATTTGTTAACAATACTACTATTAAATATTTGGTGACTATTTCAAACAATAGTCTTAAAAGAACTCACTAAGGAACTTGTGTTTGAATTCCTTCCAAGAACTTGAATAATTATTTGACTTAGTAATATACTTAACTATAATATAATGGTTTTGCATAAGAACTAAACTTCAGAATATAGTTAAATCATAAGGTAAACATTCCCTATATGAAAACCTTAAAAAAAATCACCTGTCTACTTAGGACTATAGATAAATTTTGCCTGTTTGATGCTTGCCTAGCTCTTCTCCCTATAACCTCATGATGCTCCTCTGCTCGGTGATTAATTGCTGTGTCAGTTTCCTCTTGGAGGTTTTCTGGTGCATGTACAAGCTAACTGAGGAACTAGTCACGATTTGCTTTGCTTTTGGAGCAGTTGTTTCATGCTTTCTCATTAATTGCTACTGACATCATAATCCTCTAAATGAAGGTTAAATTAGGTAGCACTAAATTACCTTGTGTTGGTGACACTATTATTTTAGTAATTAATTTGTTGAGAAAAGTGACATCCTCTACTGAATTATCAACAACGTTTTTTACTCAGTAGTTTTGGTTGTTCTTGTCAGTAATGTTTCATTTAAAAGTAGAGGCCCAAAATTTAAATGTAATGATAATTTGACAAAAGTTACAGTTAAATAAAAGATAGGTAGCTACTCTTTTATGGGAATGGTCTAGTTTTTAGAAAGATTACAGATTCACGTTGTTGAAGAGAGTGTACATGTGATTTACCTTATGTTATCACTGGATGGCACTGTGGTTTCATGAGCTGCACTAAAAATAGGCTCTCTGGTTTTAAAATTCATTTCCAATGTTTATAATTCCATTTGTTACTTGCTACCAAGTACCCATTAACATTTACATTGTGTTTATTAAGTACAGCATTTTTAATCTGCATGCAAAATATACTTTTTTCCTATAGGGTAAAGCCTCAGTTAAAACTTAATTTCAAGCTTATTGTTGTATTAACTTCTTTCCATGTGGCAACCATTCCCTTAAGGTTTATAGCATAGTAATTAGGAGTATGGACTTTTGAGCCAGACTTTTAGTGCTGAGGTTCTTGAGCAAGTTATGAAATGGTTCTATGTTTCAGTTTCCTCATTTATTTAAAAAAATTGTTTATTTATAGATAATTTACATCATTGTTCATTTTTTGGTAAAGATTTATTTATTTATTCATACAGAACTGGGGTATGGTACACGCCAGAGGTACCAGAGGTGAGAGGATTCACCAGAGACAGAGTGGAGAGAACAGGCAAATGTACTGAAATACACTGCTGAGAGGAGCAGTGGGCATGTTGGGAGAGGTCTGCCACACTATATGGGTCACCTCTCTGGCTGGGAATTGAACTCATGCTGCAGTGGCTGTGGTGGCTTCATAGTGCTGTGCTTTTACCCATTGTGCCACCAAAGAGGGCCCTCAGGCCCTCATCTTTTTTTTTTTTTTTTTAACAATGCTTGCTTTCTTAGGTATAGTCCCCATAAAACTTCCACCACCAGTTTACCCGTGCACCATCACCATAGTCTCTTGTGCTCATTCCTTATTTATTAAAGAGGAATATACTAAGAATGCTTGCCTGCTTGCCTCCTTGAATTGCTATGAGGATAAATGAGTCAATATATCAAAAGTGCTCATGGTAGTGCTGTTAGTAAGTGATAACTTCTGTTTTTATGTTATTATTACCATTATCTCTACCTACCTTTCTCATTTTTTATTTTTGTTGCAGAGACTAATTACTTAGCCAAAACCTTTGTTTTTGATGAAGACTTGCAATTATTTAGAAAATGAACACTGAAAAGGAAAAATCTTCTTTGGTTCTGTGTCCCCCTCCTACCCCCCGAGAATGTGTACATTTAAATGTCTGTCAAAATTAACTTAAAAACACTGATTTATTTCTTATTATAAATATGCATAAATGTTGAATGCTGCTTAGACTAGCTAGATAACTTATATAACTTGTTGAAAGTTTAGGAAAACTTTGCTAGTTGGCTAAAGGAGACATCTGAGATTAGTACTATTCTGGGTCATTTTGAGTTCTTTTACTAGAGAGCTCAGTTACTTTCAAGTTACTGAAGCCTGCACATTTAGCATCAAATTGGCAAAAATCAATACATTGAAAGAAAATTTGACATTTAATGCAGCTAGTACATATTACTGAATACATGTAAAACTTACTCTTTTTGTTTGCTTTTCTTTATTCTATTCTGTTTTTGGTTTTGGTACTCTCCATAAACACCTCTTGACCTTTATTGGATCACTTCCAAAGATTTCCTATCTACATTGGATAATGTCCCATGCACAATGAAAATTAGATCCAAATTTATTTTTCAACATAATTATAGCAGTATTTGGTTTCTACCCTACTCCAAAAACTTTTATAAAGATTATTCTAGGGCCCTCCCTGTTGATATAACAGGTTAAAGCA
>NW_004567106.1:3680205-3699791 GCF_000260355.1 Condylura cristata | reverse complement strand
TCCTTTGTTTTGGGGCATTTGGGTTGTTTCCATATCTTAGCCATTGTAAATAGTGCTGCAAAAAGGAGTACAGATTTCCTTTTGAATTACTTTTTTTTTTATTCTTTGTGTAAGTGGAAGGGATTATGCTAAGTGAAATAAGTCAGAAGGAAAAAGGTAAATATCAAATGGTTTCACTTATATGTGGTATGTAGAGAAACTGAATAAAGGGTCGGGAAAAAGACAAAACTTCCAAGAGCCAAGTCATACAGCAAGGAATGGGGAGGAAGAGGTGTCAAAATAGAGGAGGGAAGCACAGAAGGGACTCTGATGATGGGTCATGAGTGCTATCGTAGTAGGAGAACTACAGAGACTGTACTTAAGGGGATAAATGATATAGAACATAAATAAATCTAGCAAATAAATAATAAAGGCATTCTCAAAGGACAGTTGTTTTTTTCCTCTTTTAAAAACATGGTCCCTTTCTCTTTATGGTATCATAAAACATGCATTTTGTTTGTTCTTTTTTCTTTTTTCCCCACTGCCTTCATTTTACATATTCTTCCCCCACTTATTTCCTATTTTTTAAATTTTGATTTTTGCTATTTAAGTAAAATAGACCTTACTACAACTTTTGGACTAGAGTGGAATTCCAAAATTTATGATTTTTGAGCATCTTCAAAAAAAAGAAAAGGCCAGTAATCATACTAAAGTAGGTGTGACACTAAGAAAAAAAATGGTGAATGGTGTGGAGGGAAGATACTATTTTAAAAGTGGTACTTTGAGATAGAGATACCTGAAATGTTCATATTGCCTTTTTTTTTTTTTAAATGATTGTAGTGACTACTAGTAGGACAGTATTCGGCAATGCACAACTCATTTATGGAAACTGAGAAGCTTGTATTAGTTTGTATCCTTTCTCAAATTTTGCTCTTTGTTCTTGAGATCTTGAAAGTGGTTTCTGGAAATTTTTTTCTTCTAGTGGGTAGTTGTATCATGCCCCAAGGGGAGTGATAATTGAAAGCGATGTTTTTGGAAGCACAGACCTATGTATTAAGGCAGGCTAAGCAACAGTCATTTCTGTATGAATCCACATGATGTGACTTGCAAGGGAATTTTCCTGACCATTATCTTATCTGGTTTCATGTTCAGATATTCTTATTGATATAGGCATTTCTCTTACATAGGAATTTGCTTAGGTTTTCAAGATTTCAATTAAATATCATAAATGGTCTTCAGCCAAGTATTACAATCTTTATAGTTTTAAGAAGCAATGATTTTTTTCTCCCAGAAATAAAAGTTTCCATTTTTCATGTTTTCCTTCCCAAGAATATAAAATTAAACAATATTCTTTCCTCTTAAAAGTCCATTTTGTTAACTGCTCAATTTATGACTGGAAATCACTTACAGTGTTCTCTTTTGTTTAAATAACAATGGCTAGAAAAAGGGATCCAAAGATGGTTTTTCACTTTCTCCAAGAGTGTTGAATTTAAGCCTTGTCTTTATTTTTTGTCAAGCAAGCACAATAACGTGGTCATTTTGTTATTTTATCACCTAAGAGTTTTATGAATAGAGTATTAATATATATTAGACATTTCAAAGTCAAATAATTATATATGCCAGACAGGTAGTTTAAAGAGTGGACTGAGCCAGAAAAAGACACTGAGGGTAGGATGAATATAGATTATAAAGTTCACATTCTCTCTGAGGGCAGAGTAACTACTCTAGCCAATCACTGCCATGTGAGAGTGTGGTCCCAGGTGGTATGCTTAATGTTTAACTCACTTTTTTTTTTTAAAGAGAATTATTATTATTATTATTTTTAAAGATTCATTTATTTGTGCTTACAGAACTAGGGTAAGAGGCTCAGGGGCAGCGAGAGGCTTCACCAGAGACAGAGTGGGGAGCAGAACAGGCAGATCTACGAAGTACACTGCTGAGGGAAGAAGCGGGAGGGTCAGGTCAGGAGAGGTCTGCCACACCATGTGGTCACCTCCTGGGTAGGCAGGAATCGAATTCATGGGGAAGTGGCTTTAGCTTCTCAGTGCTGTGCTTTAACCTGCTGTGCCACTATTTTTTTTTAAAGAAAAAATAGCTATGACTTGTAGTATTTGCCAATGGGGTTAATAGTCTCACATAGATAATTCCAAGCCTCTAATGTTATTATCACTGAAAATGATTGGAGAGGCATTAATAACTGACTCTCCTGAGCAAATGTTAGTGCCACCACATGCCTTGTCTAGTGGAACCGGAAATTTTTTTTTTTTAAAGATTTATTTATTTATTCGTACAGAACTGGGGTACAGGCCAGAGATGCGGAGGGTGAGAGGATTCACCAGAGACAGAGTGGGGTGCAGAACAGGCAGATGTACGAAGTACACTGCTGAGGGGAGCAGCGGGCGGGTCAGGAGAGGTCTGCCACGCCACGTGGTCTCCTCCGGGGAAGGCTGGATCGAACTCATGCGGAAGTGGCTTAAGCTTCTTAGTGTAGTGCTTTAACCCGCTGCGCCACCAGGGAGGGCCAGAATCAGAAATTTTTTTAAGTAAGAAATCTGAATTTCTGATGTAAAACTTTTCAATTTTGATATACTACATAGGCCAAACAAAACACATCAGTGAACTGAATCATACTCATGAACTATCATTTTTCAATCTCTGGAGGTTAACTGATAATACTTGTCTTAGAAATCTTATCAGAAATAGTTTTTGTTACTCTGTAGTGAACTGCAGATGTGATCATTTGTTCCACTGGTATTTTCTGAATTGACAGCATTTTTAAGTGTGCTTCATATTGTAAATGTTAAAAATTTACATTAAGTTTTTTTTAAGATTTAAAAAATTTAAAATTAAAAAAAAATTAAGTTTTTTTGTACATTAAGCATTTATGTAATTTTTGAATTGTAACTAACCTAGTTTGTCATCTCTGGGGTTTTTCTTCCTGGATGGAAACTTTGTATCAGTGGAAAATAGGAAACAGGTATCTAAATCACTGAAATCACTAAATTGTAGTTCCCACTGATAGAGGATTGGATTTGCATGTGGTACATCCACACAGTGGAACACTATTCAGCTATAAGGAAAGGGACATGGTTAGCATTAGCAGTAAATAGGAAGAAGTTTAAAGGGATTATGTGTAGTAGAGCAAGTCAGAAAGTCAAAGACAAGTACTATATGTTACATAAATATAAATTAAATTATAGTTCATAACAGGTGACTTAACAAAGAAAACTATTTATAAAAATTAGTAGATAGTATAAATGAAGAGAGAAACAAGAGGGAGGAAGGATTAAAGAGGTGTTTGTGATAGTGTTAGGAAAAAAAAAATCAAAGGCAGTACTGAAAGGGAATGAAAATCATCAAGCCCAGTGGACATCATGTATTGTTGGAGTGATGTGTGTTAAGGAGAAGCAGTGCTAGCTTTATGGGAAAATGATCTGTGCAAAAATCCAGGACCTGTGCTTTGAAGGCTCCACACCTGGTTTTGTGCTCTGCTGGTGCTCTTTTGAAAAAGAAAAGAAGACAGATGGAAAACAAATACATGAAAATGTTCATTACCTCTTTTTAGTAGGAAATGTAAATCAAAACAACACTGAACTATTATGTCACACATGTAAAAAAAGCAATAATCAATAAGGCAAGAAATACCGAGTGTTGGCAAGGATGCGGGAAAAGGGATTTCTTGGTAAACTGTTAGTGGGAATGTAAATTGGTGCAGCCTTTGAGGAAAACAATATGGGAATTACTCATAAAAAATTAACGATGAAAATGTGATGGTACAGCTATTCTACTTCTGGGTATTTACCTGAAGAACACAAAAACATTAAATCAAGATATGTGTACCTGTGTGTATTGATAGTTCATCATAGCATTATTCAGAACTGTCAAGATTTGGAAATGACTAAAGTGACCATTTCAAAGAAGATGTAACACACACACTCTGTCATAAAAAGATGAAAACCTTTAGATTTGTTACAATGGAGATGGAATTAGAGGATATTATCTTTAGTGAAACTAAGTCAGCTAGAGAAATACATGATCTCACTCATATATGGGAGATAAAGAAAAAATGAATGCACAAAGTAAAAGAATTGAACAGCAGCTACCCAAAAGAGGGAGGGACAATGGATAAATTGGGCTAAGAAGATCAACAATATTCATGGTGATTGAAGCAAACTAGATTTCTGGTGGCAAACATTATGAAAATATAGGTATTGCTGTATCAATCTTTTTTTGAATTTATTTATCTAAATAAAGAGCTGGGATGGAGGCCAGAGGTGTGGGGTTGGGGGAGGGCTGAGAAGATTCACCAGAGACAGAGTGGGGAGCAGAACAGGCAGATCTACTGAGATAATGCTGCTGAGGGAAGCAGTGGGTAAGACAGGTGAAGTCTGCTGTGCCATGTGGATTAGCTTCCTGCCTGGGGATCGACCTCATGCTATTGTGGCTGCAAATTGCTTCATTATGCTGAGACTTATCCGTTGCACCATTAAGGAGAGCCTATTTTATAAATCTTTAAACTGAATATTATTATTATTATTATTATTATTATATTATAATTACTATCATTTAATATTATTATTATACTCTGTAAATCTGAAACTGATGTTCCTCAAAAAATAGAGTATTGATAGACTTCCTCATCCTTATGTTGTAGGTTGTTAGGGGAAAAAAAGAAACAGTAATTTGTATAACAAAAATTCCATGTTATCTTTTTGTTCTGTATTTGTTTGATTAGTATATGTTTTATGTTTCTTAGCTTTATTTTTCTATTTTTGTCTTCCTCACCACCATCCCTATGTCTTCTTGTCCATTTGTCCTGTACCTCTTCCTCCTAACTAGAGTCTTCATTGCCTCATATGCTAGTTCTTGTATTTTACTTCATCATATCATCAGTAATGTTAATGTCTATTTTTTTTATTCAGATTTAGTTTGCACACATAATTTCCTGAGACTCTCCCCATTTTACTATAAATAGCTGATTTTATCTTTCCTTATGACTGAATACTATTCCACATATTCTTGATCAAGTCTTATCAATGGCTGGGCATTTAGGATACTTCCATGTACTGGCTTTGCAAATACTGCTATAATAAACAATGTGGAACATACAGCTTTATTCATTGATAGTTTAATATTCTTTGTACAGATGCCAAAGAGTGGAGTTGCTAGTTTGAATGACATTTAAATTTAAATATTTTCAAAGGTGCAATCTCATGATGGTATATGTATAGCTCCATCAACTACTATAAGGTTCCTCTTTCTCTGTATCCTTCCCCTTTGTTTTGTTTGGGGGTCTTTTAATATGTGCCATTCATAAAAGTGTGAGATGGTATCTCATTGTAGTTTTGACCTATATCCCCCTTATTAAGTAACGATAAACATTTCTCTATGTGTCTGTTTGCCTCTTGGTCACCTCTTTAATGAACTGGGTGTTTGGATATGCTGCATATTTATATATGTGGTTGTTTATTTTACTATTGTTGAACAGTATATGTTTTTAAATATACCTTTACTCTTAACCTTTGTCAGTTAAAAATTGTATGAATTTTTTCTTTCATTCAACATAGTTTTTTATGTTTCTTAAAATTGTATTTTTTATTACACACACTTTTGAATATTTTCAGAACACTTCTCTGATGTTATTCTGAAATCATATGAATAGGGCTATGAGGAACTTGTGATACTTTGCAAATGACTCAGGTTTCAGACTTTGCTCTGTGAGGGAACAGATGAGGAGCTGAATGGTGGCTAGGACTCAGGCCTATTGACTCAGGATCCAAATTTCTTTTGAACCAAATTGCTATGCATATATATAAGAATTCAAAGACTGTGCCTTCTTTACGACTGTCTAGCCCTCTAATTGTGGTTAGGGAGTAGGTGGAGGATGTGGCTAAAAGAATGATCTTTGTCTAATGAATATGAGAATTGACACAGCAAAGCAGAGTGTCTTTTTAAAGGCTCTATCATGTTATCTTCTAGCATACAAAAACATATAGGTGGATATGTTAAAATGCAGATCATATGCAAATATGCTGTATAAGAGGACATATGAGAATAAGGCTATATGATATAGTGTATCATCAAAAGCTGATTATGTCAGTGCACCTTTGAGAGCTCCTAGAAGTGATGATGAAAAGACCAAACATGTCTATAATTTGCAACTTAGATCTTAAAAGTCATATGTATTGTATCATGTGGCCAGTTGTTGACAACTTCTGGCTGAGAAATTAGTGAGGTTTAGAAATCAGTTTCCTTTGATTTTAATCTTAGATGAGATATATAAGTATGAATAAAGAGAGACTGGCCAGATGTTTATATATATTCTCATTGTTTCTGCTCCTGTGAAATGACTCCAAAATTACCAATGATGGTCATAATATGGCAGCTATATGTACCAACAGTATTTTATGGAGAGAGGGCAAAAAAGTGAAAAAAGAACTTGATTGCCTTGTAAATTTAAGTTGGAGGCAGGTCCCCTGATTCTTGTCAGATTACTGCCCTTAAACTCCTCAGGTCAGTGAACTTTTGCATGTTTAATCTGTACTTTCTAACTGGAGTATGTTCCTTTTAGGCAGAGAATTCACCTCTTTTCAACACACCAAACATACTGCCTGAACAAAAGTTACTCAATAAATGTTCAGTGAATAAAACAAGTATATAGAAAGCAAGATTGTGTTTCTTCTTCTTTGGTGTTTTCAGAGTTGTGTTTTTTTCACTACTGAGTTAATTTTTGTTAATTAACATAGAAGTTAATTAACATAGAGTGTTTTAGAAGTTAATTAACATAGAGTGTTTGTATTCATTGCATGAATTTTTTTCTTAAAGTATAATGGCATAACATATAATTTACCTGCTGAGTCATTGGTCACAGACATAATGCATTTTTGTCCTAATTGACACTTGGCTTTGAGCCTTTCCCTAGAACTCTCTTGAAGTAACTTTCATAAGTGTCACCACTAAAGAACTTAATCATGTGCTGAATTCTAGTGAGTTCCCCTGTTATTCTGGGACTCATTCCACAAAAACCCAATAGAACAATGCCATGTGACATGGCCAGACAAAAATTATCATTCAATTCACTTTTATATTCTTGGATTGTAGTTAGTCAGAATAATCAGAGGTAGACAGAGTGTGTGAGTTAATTTATTTTGCTCTCATTTTAGGGCTTGGTATAAAAGCTGTTGTTACATATAGGTTTTGTCTTATATAGTTCAGTAATTTAAAGATTTTAGGAAAAGGACTCAATTATAAAATCTTCAATGAACTTGGGAATATACCAAGACAGATTCATTCCTTTGGTTCACAGGATTTTGGGTCTTGATAAATTTCCATTTAAGTGTCTAAATCCTGGAAAGATAAGGTCATGTACAATATTCACCTGACATTATTTTTTTAAGATTCACATATGTATTCCAATTGTTGCTTTATCTTTTTCCTCCCTTCACTGTTAAACTTAATATATTATTTATATTTGAGGTTTCTGCTTTCTATTACTTTTCTTTAATGCATATTGTCCACAAAAATGCCTCTACTGGTGTTGCCTTTATTTAAAGGCTGATTTCCTTTTGTAGAGTCTGAGTTTCTTACTATTAACCTCTTTGATCTTGCTTGGCTATTTGACATACATTCAACACTTCCTATAACAAAATCCCTGGCCCCCTAGCTACCATACTTTCTTTTATTTTTCTACTTTTTAAAACCTATTTTTCTCCTCTCTTTGGTTGATTCCAGTGCCCAGTTCTTATGTTTGGTTTTCTTTCTAATTACCCAGCAGCCTAGTCATCTGCTTCTATGATTTTGGCTTTGTTTTAGTTTTCCATAAGGGCATATAAATTAGTTAAAATTTGGCTTAAAATAACATGAAGGTATTATTTTACAGTTTTCATGTGTAATGAGTATAGAAAGGTTAGATCCTATGCTCAGGTCTTAAAAAACTACAATCAAGGTATTTATAAGTTGTAGTTTAAACTTCGTTTGGAGTTCCCTTCCAAACTTATTCAGGTAGCTGGAAGAATATAGTTCCCTGTGGTTGTAGAGCTTATGAAGGCTCAGTCTTCAAAGCTACCAGGAAAATCTCTCCCTAAGCATCACTTTCTTCTAGAGGCCCCTCCGATTACATCAGGTTCATCTTTATAATCAACTAATTATTAACTTAATTAAGGGAGTAACATTCCAATCAGATGGCTGAGGGATTATGAAGTGTGGTAACTATCTTAGAATCCTGTTTACCATAAACCTCTGCGTGGATGGTCTCCAACATCCATGGCTGTCTCTTACCATCATTCAGGTTCCAATAGCTGGACCTACAACTAACCATGAATGTCTCCATTTGGACATACTAACTACATTTTGAAATCATGTATGAATAGTATTGAAGAAATAGCATCAAAGTTCAAGAGGCCAGAAAAGGCAGAGGCGATCAGAACTAAAGGAAATTTGTGGTAAATAGGGAATTGAAGAAGTTATCCTGAGTTAGCATAATTAGCCAAAGTATATGAAGCTTTCCCCAAAGGGATCTATAGCTTTCTAAAGAAGAAGCAGCATCTTGGAATCTATGGACCCATGAGAGAAATAGACAGGGGTTAGTGGAAATCAGCCTTTTTCAACTCTTAACCATTCCTCTAGAACTAACAGATCTGCCAAAATACAGATTCACTCTACTCCTATTCTTAGGCCAATTCTGACTTCAGAGTTGTTTCATCTTTCTACCCACACTGGATTTTTGGCATCATCATCATATACTGACTTTTAGCCTAGTGAGAAGTGGCCCCTGGAAATTCCCTTGTTTTTAACTCACCTTTGTTGCTGTTGTCAACCAGAATATGAGACCTCAGCCCTGATAATGCTTTGTAACTCAGCTTCTGTGTTTGGTATATGGTAAAAGAATGTTTGACTCCATTGGAAGAGAGAAAGGCAAACTTCATTCTATGAAGATACTTTGTACCATTCTGCTTTTTTTGTGGTAAGTGGATTGAACAATTAAATATTTTTACTTGAAATATTTTTTATTGAGAGTTTACTCTCACAGGAAAATTGTAACATTCATTTATATACTCACTAGTTTAATGCATTTTGAGTACCTACAGTGTTCCTGTAGTGCTCCTAAGGAGAGAGCAGCAAACAAGTCAGACAAGTTCTTTCTCCAAATTATGATAGACAAAGAGGAAGTGACTCCATCTGAGTGAGAAAGGAAGACTACACTGAGAGAGAACATTTTGTTTTAAAATATCTTTTAATTTTATTATTTTATTGAAGTATGTTGGTTTGCAACATTATGTATCATTTGACAGTGCAGTTCTTACTTCTTTAGATAAATGGTTGCCAGAGTAAGCAACCATCCCCAAACAGTACACTGGGCCCTGCCCCTGACTTGCTCCTTTCCATTCCGATTCCCTCAATTTTACAGTCATATTTCTAGGGTTTGTTTTGGTTTGATTTTTATTTTTCTTAGTTTTTTCCACTACACTTCACATATGTCTGAAATCATCCAGTATTTGTTCTCCTTCTGAATTATTTTGCTAAACATAATTTCTTCATTTAGCCAATTTATTGGTATATGAATGTTCATAGTTTTCTCTTTTGAGCCTCTCTATTTCTTAGATATGTTGTAAGTTCTCTTTCATTTATTGTTATTTTTTATTAGAGTTTTGCTCCCCATTTTTTCTTTTTGAGTATAGCTTTAAGTTTGTGTGTGTGTGTGCATGTGTGTGTGTGTGTTGGTAAGCTGGTAAACCTATTAAGAGTACTTATACAGGTGACCTGCCTTTTTCCTCTTTCTGTCTTTAATCTTTGTTTAAAACTTTTCCAGTTTTACTGCTGTGTGTCTTGTTATAGAATTCATCACTTTTGGATAATCAGGTGTTTTTTTTATCTGTATATTTAGTTCATTCAATAGATTTGTGATGTTTTACTCTGTCACTTCTTTGAAGAAGTTTTCTGTTCCCTTCTCTTTCTCTCATCTCTATCTTGGATACCCATTATCCTTATGTTGCTTTTTCTAACAGAGTTGGGTAGCCCTTGAAATTTTTCTCTTTCTTAAAGTAACATCTTTTTTTTCTACCTGAGTCATTTACATCTTTGAGATCCTTGATTTTATCTTCCATTTCTCCTTTCTACTTCTATAGCTATCTTCAGACTATTTCATTCATCTTTCATTCATCTCCTTTATGTTTTGTATATGTTATTTTCTTATTTAAAGCTTCCATTTCTATTTTATGTTCATTAATTTTATTTCTGAGATGATTTGTTTTTCCTAATTTTGCTGTCTTATGCATTTCTTCTATGTTATTTTTTTATTTTCTTGTATTTCTTAGATATATTATTATTATTATTTTAAAGATTTATTTATTTGTGCATACAGAACTGGGGTACAGGCCAGAGGCTCAGAGGCGGTGAAAGGCTTCACCAGAGACAGAGTGGGGAACAGAACAGGCAGATCGACGAAGTACACTGCTGAGGGGAGCAGCGGGCAGGTCAGGAGAGGTCTGCCACACCATATGGTCACCTCCGGGGCAGGCGGGAATCGAACTCAGGTGGAAACGGCTTTAGATTCTCAGTGCTGTGCTTTAACCCGCTGCACCACCAGGGAGGGCCTATTATTATTATTTTTTAAAGATTTATTTATGCATACAGAACTGGGGTACAGGCCAGAAGTGCAGGGGTAGTGAGAGGATTCACCTGAGACAGAATGGGGAGAACAGGCAAATGTATTGAAGTACACTGCTGAGGGAAGCAACAGGCGAACAGGAGAGGTCTGCCGCATCATGTTTGTCACCACTGGCCGGGGAATGAACTCCAACTGAAGTGGCTGTGGTCAGCTTGCAGTGCTGCTCTACGTTTTTCTGCTGTGTCACCAGGGAGGGTCCTCTCTTTGATATACTGTATTATAGCAATTTTGTTCTCATGATCTGATAGGGAGATATAATCTTTTGTGTCGTTGTGATTAGATTCTGAGAAGTTACTCTCTCCTGGTGATGTTATATTCATTTGTGGTCCTAGGATGCTATGTGTATATTAATATTCCTGTTTAAAAAAATCTGTAAAAGTAACTTAGAGAGTTGAAGTACCTTAACTTTTCCTGCAGAGTTCCTGTGGTTTTATTTCATTTGACTTAAAATTTTGGTCTTTGATGCCCTCCAAAGATACTGAGACATGTCAGCTGATAAGTCAGCAGGGTATAAGAGGGGCCTGGAGAGGTCCATCTGTAGATACAAATGTACTGGGGAGGTTGAGGGCTGTCTTGTTTTTGGTATATCATTGATATTCCTTTGCTCTAGGGTTCTAGATTTCAGACTATACAGCTTATGCACTGTCAGTGAACCTCACATGTCAGTTCCAGATATGTGGGGAGAATCCTCAGTTATGGTTATGTGCATCCACTTGGTTTTGTTCTCCTGCAGGTTCCCCTGACTGAGTTGACTGACCCAGAGTCTTGGCTGTGCCCTAGACTGGAGCTTCTTGTGATGTTTCTCTACTCACCTACTCTTTATGTAACAAAACTACTCTTCCCTTTTGCCTTCTGTCTTGGTCTCTGAGGTCTAGTTATTCCAGTTTTGTCTAAGGCACAAGACTCACTGGGTATAGTGTCCCTCTAATTAACTATTTAGATGATCCTCCAGGAAGCAAAGAAATAGGACTTCTCTGTCACTATCTTGTTTGTAAACCTGAGATGATATTTTAAACTATAGCCCTTTCATCTACACTTTTCTTATCCTTTTCCATTTATTTATGACTTCATACCTTCAGTTATTCTCTTTCTTGTATATTTACATATACTTCAATTTTTCTTTTCCATCCTCAAAACTGTAACCTTTCTCTTCCTGCTCAACTTGCTTTGATCTATTGTGCAATCTGTCTTCATTCTTCCTTTTCACAGTTCGTAAATGTGCCTGTAGCGCTTCATTCATTCCTTAGTCCTCTTTCATTGGACTTTTGTCCCCACTGCTCTTCTGACACACACACACTAGTGGTCTCCTATTTATTTATTTTTTTTGTTTTCATTACTTAATTAACAATGATGCAAACTTTCTTATTCTGCTATTTTATTTTTCATGGAAGGCCTTTTTGTTTTTCCATAACTAAGTTCTACTTATTACAAGTTTAACCCAAACATCACTTTTTATGCCTATTTGATTTTTTAAAAAATCGCTTGTGTAACTAGTTACTTATTTTTTGAGTTATAAATTTTAACATTCTTGAGAGATGAAACTATTTTGCTGATTTTATGATCAACTGTTGTACCTGCAGTTGTGCTTTGCATATGTGCTTATTAAATACTTGTTAAATGCATAAAAGAAACAATGAGTAAAAGTAACTTTCATTTCATTTTGAGAACTTTTTATAAGTGGCATTGCATAACAATATTTTGTTACTCTAAAAAGGAAACATTTTAATGAAGTACATTATTTAAAATAGAAAACCACATTTTCTCAAGATATTTGAAACTGAAAACATGCCACCAAATGAATAAGTGTATAATGTCTTCAGATGTTACTTTTATACATTTCTACTTGCTCATCACATTTTTGTTAGTTGCTCATATCCACTGTTTTTAGTCAAATGATTGACTGGGTCAATGGTTCATGGTAAGAAATATGTTTGATGTATTATCCTAAACATGCTTTTGAAATTCTGTCTCTCTTTGCTGTTTGGTCTTACCTTCTGGCATTTGATATCCAGTTTCCTCCTAAGTCTGATTTTGATTCAGATGGATTGGCAAAATTATTCTGGCTATAATGCAAATATGGTTTTCTTTTGAGTTCAGTATACAAAATAAACATCAATATAATTTTACTGTAGCTATGATTATTCAGAGGAATGTGAAATGAGTGTTTGACTTCCATTAAGTTAAAAAATTGCCATGAAGAGATTTAATTTTTTCCTAAGTAAATGGAAGTGCTTTAAAAATTATATATTTTTTTAGTGTTTTCTGATGAAGATGTTTATAGATTGACATACATTTCTAATTACGTTTGAAGAACACTTTTTTAAAATAATACAGTATGTGATAATTCAGATCAAATTTACCTGTAAGTGTTATCTAATCAAAAAAGATGCTTAATCATGGTTTTTTATTTTTACCAAGCAGGGCTGCTCAATAAAACTTTTTATGATCAGGGTCACTCAGAAACTTTGAGGAGTCTGTTTATGTATGTAATTTAGACTAAAATGTTAGGCAAGGCTAGGTAAGGTTCTGGCTTGTCTACTTATTAAGTGTATTTCCTTAGGCAGTTTACTAAACTGCTCTGTACCTATGTTTTCTTATTGTAAAATAGGCTCATAGCATCTCTGGCATGTAGTTGTAATGAGGGTTAAATGAGGTAATTAACATAAAATGTGTAGAACAGTGCACAGTAAGTTCTTAACAAGAACTAGAGACATAAAATGTGGTAGATAGATTCTTTTTCCACATGAAATATACAAAATACCTTCTCTATTCCTGAATGTTTCTCCTTCTCAATCTTGGTTGTTCTGAAAATATCATTTCACATTAAGGTGTGAGGAAAAAAGTGGAACAGACTAATTGCATAGCACGTTTGACATGCCTATGAATGACATTAGGATGAAAAGGAGATGTGTCAAAATATCAAAAAGTTCTGATGAAAAGATAAATTTTCTTTCTTGAACAGTATAGTCTCTATGACTGCTAGTCCTTCCATTCCCTGTTTAATGTACTTTTACCAGAAAATGTTTTACAGTTTAATAAATGAGTAAGGTTGAGCAGGAGAATGTGAGGAGAATTATCAATTTGGTTAATGATATGCTTTCTTTCTTTGCTTTTTATTTTTTTTTGGTGATGTGCATCACATAAATACCACAGACTTTCTTCTCTCACCTTCATTCATTTTTTTTCTTTTTAAATTAAATTTATTAATTTATATATCTATTTACATTGTTGTTCATTTAAAAATAATGTTTACGTTACCCACCCCCAATTTTCCCAAGCATCATCACCACAGTCTCCCACATTCCATCCTCCCTCCCACTGATTCTTCTCTCTCCCCCGCCCTTGTGGGATATCTCTGCTTTATAATGGTCTGTTTTGTTTTGTATTGTAATAACAATACAATTTTTTTGGTTCTCCTATATTCCACCTATAAGTGAAACCATTTGATAATTTTCTTTCTCCTGATGACTTATTTCACTGAGCATGATCTTATTCTAGTTCCATCCATGTTGCTGCGAATGGCATGAGTTTTATCTTTTTGATTGCTGAGTAGTATTCCACCATATATATATATCACAGCTTTTGATCCAATTATCTAATTTTGGGCATTTGGGTTGTTTCCAGGTTTTTCCTATTGTAAATAGTGCTGCAGTAAACATAGAGGTGTGTGTATCCTTTTGAATCAGTGTTTTTGTGTTCTTTAGGTAGATCCTTAGGAGTGGAATTGCTAGGTTCTATGATAGCTCCATTTTTAGCAGTTTGGGGAATTCCCATACAACTTTCACTGGTGATTATACCAGTTTGCACTTCTACCAGCAGTGTAGGAGAGTGCCTTATTCACTGCACCCTCACCAACATTTGTTGTTAGTTTTTTTGATATGTGCCATTTTCACTGGTGTGAAGTGGTTTCTCATTGTATTTTTAATTTGCATTTCCCTGCTTATAAGGGATGTTGAACATTTTTTAGCCATTTGCTATTCCTCTTTAGACCAGTGTCTTTTAAGTTCTTCTGCCCCTTTCTTGACTGAATTGCTTGCTTTGTTTTTGTCAATTTGTGTGGACTCTATTTTTGTAATCAATCCCTTATCTGTTGCTTGGATTGCAAAGATTTTTCCCAGTCAGTAGGGTGTCTCTTTGTCTTGATTAAGGTCTCTTTTGCTGTGAAGAATCTTTTTAGTTTGATGTACTCCCATGTGTTTATCTTCCAATAAAAATATCAATGACATTCAATGAAATATCAATTAAATAGAACAAATACTGATGAATTTCATATGGAACTGCAGAAAGCTGAGAATAGCCAAAGCTCTATTGATGAAAAGAAAGGAGAATGGAGGTATCACAGTTCCTTTAATATAATCTAAAGCCATAATAATTAAAATAGCATGGTACTGGAACAAAAACAGACACATAGACCAGTGAAAGCCCAGAAATAAACCTACACTTATATGGAAAATTAATCTTTGACAAAGGAGCAAAGACTATGCAGTGAAACAGGGACAGCTTGTTTAAAAAAATGGTGCTGGGAAAAGTGGTTCTGTTATAGGGCACCCCAATGTGAATTGGGTTGCCTGTCTGTGGGTCCTCACCCACATGCTTAAGATTCAATTGTACTGTGGACACATACAGAAGGGTTAATTAATGGATTTATTTACAGGGAGGAAGGTAAAGGAAACAACCCAGGGAAAGTGGGAGAGAAATACAAGTTAACTGGAATGTCCTACCAGTTCTGCTGACTTGGACTTCACTAACACACTGAAAACTGATCGAGAGCCAAATGACAAGCTGTGAACCACCAGGCCAAGAGAGCCCCAGAGCCCACATGTTGGCTTTTATTCTAACCTGGCTGCTCAGCTCCCCCCTCACGTCCCAGTGCTCCAGTATCTGGAGTGGGGGCTGAGTCCATAAAACCTGTACCTGTTACAGAACAACATAAGCCAAGGAATGAAACTTTACTACTATCTCACACCATGCATGAAAATCAACTCAAAGTGGGTAAAAGATATGAGCATAAGACCTGAAACCATAAAATACATAGAAGAAAGTATAGGTAAAATACTATAAGACATGCATCTCAATAACATCTTTAAAGACTCATCACCCAAAGCAAAGAAATGAAGGAAAAGATAATGTGCTTTCTAAGAAAATTTGCAGGATAATTATTGATTGCAATGAATGATTGCATAGTGTTTTCTAGTCCACTCAGGTGTTTGGGGAGTTCTGTGTAGAGAATATAACATTCATTAATTACCAAGGCTATAATCATGAAGCCAGTAGTACTAGGATGAGCGAGTTCAGAACAAAGAAAGTAAAAGGAGATGAGGCAGTAGTGTAAGCTGGCTTGGAGAGTAAGGTGACCTGGATATGAGTAATGGTTTTGCCCTTTACCAGCTGGCAAATACTTAATCTCCGTTTGGTTAGTTTGTTCACCTGTTAATTGGAAATTGCAATACCTACCTCTTACGAAATAATTTGCTTGCATTCACTGCCCCTTTCTAATTTTTTTAATAAGATTTATTTACTTATGCAGACATTTATGGGATACAGGCCAGAGGTGTGGGAGGGTGAGAGGATTCACCAGAGACAGAATGGGGAGCAGAAAAGGCAAATTGATTGAAATACACTGCTGAGGGAAGCAGTGGGTGGGTCAGGACAAGTCTGCCATGCCATGTGGGTCACCTCACTGGCTGAGGATTGATCTTGTGCTGCAGTGGCTGTGGATAGCTTCATAGTGCTGTGCTTTAACCTGTTGTGTCACCAAGGAGGGCCCTCCTTTCTAATTTTTTATACTTCATATAACATCCAAGTGGTCTAATTATATAAATTGATGACTTTTGATAACACTTAGGATAATGTCCCAGATCCTTATCCAGTTCTACAGGAACCATATGCTTACCTTTCCATGTATGAGTGCCTCTTTTATTTATTACATTCCAGCTGCCCTGGCCTTCTTTCATGTTCTAAATACAGTAAGCTTTTTACCACAGTACATTTTTTTAATTGATAAAACATGTTGCTTAAAAATACTTCTCTTCGGCCCTCCCTGGTGGCGCAGCGGGTTAAAGCACAGCACTGAGAATCTGAAGCCACTTCCGCATGAGTTCGATTCCCGCCTGCCCCGGAGGAGACCACATGGTGAGCCAGACCTCTCCTGACCCGCCCGCTGCTCCCCTCAGCAGTGTACTTCGTCGATCTGCCTGTTCTGCTCCCCACTCTGTCTCTGGTGAAGCCTCTCACCGCCCCTGAGCCTCTGGCCTGTACCCCAGTTCTGTATGCACAAATAAATAAATAAATCTTTAAAAAAAAAATACTTCCCTTAGATTTTCACCTGCCTTTTTCAGATCTTAGGTTAAATGTAGCATCCTCAAGGAGGCCTTTATAATTTGCTAGTCTAGAAGAACTCTTTCTGTGAGTCTGCTTCATTTTCTTCTATCACCTATAATTTATTGATATTTTACTCTTTCTTTTGTTCTATTTTACACTAGAATTTAAAATTCACGAGTGTGAGTATATCTGTCTTGTTTACACTTAGTGTCCACTATGCCAAAAATAGTTCCTAGAATTTATTTAGTGTTATGTCATCAATTGTGAATAAATGAATGAGCAAACGAGCTGCTGGTTGACACCAACATAAAGATTAATTACCTTTCTTTACCCTATGTCTCTATTACCCATGTTTCTGCAAGACTGGAACAGGTTATATTAAAGATGAGTATAGAATGCTATAAAATAAGTAAATGCTCTAAAAACACTTCAAAACAAAGCCCCTTACTTTTTCTGTGCTTTGGGTTTGGTGGGAGGGGGAGGAAAATCAAAATTACATTTTTAAGATGGAAAGTCCGTCACTAAACTGTTATTTTATCAAGCACTTCACAGGGCTGTGTCCACCATCTTCCCATACAAGTAGTTCACAGAAAAACTTACGAGTGCAACACTTAGAGAACAAGTTAGGAGAACAAGATCTTCATTTAATTCCTGTTATAGTGTGGTTAAATGATGCAAAGTAGAGGATGAAGAGAAATTAGATATTTCAGAGAAACTGATATCTTAAACAGAAGGAAACTACTTGGAATTTTAAGAACATTTTGTAAACATGGATAGTGAATTTGAAGCAAGTGCATAAAAACAACACTTTCAAGAATATCAATGCATATGAATAGGAATCACTTGATATTGGGTCATGCGATGATTTCCAGAATTGTATATGAGAATCTCCCCACACAGGATTAAATGAAGAAAAGGTAAAACTGATTATTATATTCAACACAATGAAGAGCTTTGGAGACTAATATAGTCAAAATGTGTAGATTAAAAAATGACCTATGCAGCTATTAAAAAAGAAGTGGAAAATCTGTAGTGAACTGTTAGTATCTGAACTGCCGTTAACTATGTTTGAGGAGAGCAAGAAACCAAGTCTTATATAGTTGATAGGTTACCATGAGCTAGGTGATAAATTGCTACTCTATACATTACTTAGATGTTGAAGAACTTATAGGTGTTTAATTATTTTTTTTCTCCAGAATATCTTTGGTAATGACATTTATTTAAAAGAGGCTTATGCATTTTAAAGGGAAAATATAAATCTTTAGGTTACTCTGTTCTATTGCAGATTTAAAATGAAAATTTAGTGTTTTGAACAAATTTGCCAAAGACAACTGACAGTAAAAGAAACATAAAAAATATTTTAAATAGTGCTTAAAAATAATTTGGACAATTAAGGAGGTAAGTTTTAGAGCATTGGTTTGTTTATTTTAGTGAAATATTTACTTTAAATGTTGACAAATAGTCCAATCTGGTGGAAGTCCACATGTAATGGCTCTAAATGATTCTCCTAAGATTTTGACCCTTGTTCCTTGTTTCCACCTGCTAACTATGTATTTCATCTGGATGGTCTAGTAGATAGTTAAACTCATGTTCAAATCTTTTTAAAAAAACCTTCACAAAGATAAAACAGTTTTGGATTACAACCCTAAGTATAAATAACTGCCCATGAACCTGTGTTATTCAATCATTCAAATAGATGATTGAATAAGTATCTATGCAGAATTCCAAAAAGTTATTTAATTAATTTATTCTCAAGTAGGAACATAATTCCTATCAACCTAAATAAAGAGACAAATTGAGAGAACTCAAATTATCAGGCATTGAATTTATTTGGGAATAGAAGATAAATTACAGTTAGAAAAGGCATACTGTAGCAAATTATAGGTGATTCTGTTGAGGATTTGGAGTGAATGTATTTAAGGCAAGCAGCCCAAGGAATAAGTTCATTGTTTTAAGAGTAGGAAGAGATTCATGGTGGTTGGTCATTGGTCAGGAGAAAAGTCTTGACGTTTAGTAAATCAGGCATTTTCAGCAAAGCAGTCTTTCAGCCCTAGAGTTCTATGCTTTTGCAGGTGCCTATGTAAGAGTCTCCATTTATATCCTGTGGTTTTATTTTAGGTTGAAATCCTGTAAAATTTCTCATCTCTCATGAGTATGCTGTACATGGTATTGTACATGGTACATAGAGCAATGTGATTGCGTTGAAAACCCAGATATAAATCCACATAATATATGGTCAGCTAATCTATGACAAAAGAGTAGAGACTCTGAAGTGGAATATCTTCATAAATGGTGCTGGGAAAACTGGAGCTCCACAGTGCAAATGAATGAAGCTAGACTACTACCTCACACCATACACAAAAATCAACTCAAAATGGATAAAATACTTGAATATGATACCGGAAACCGTAAAACATATAGAAAAAAAAAAACAACATAGGCAAACATTCTTTGACCTACACCTCAGAAATGTCTTTGAGGATTCTTCTCTAGAAGCAAAGATAACAAAGGAGAAGATAAACAGCTGGGATTACATCAAGCTAAAAAGTTTCTGTATAGCAAAAGAGACAGTAATCAAAAACAAGTGACACTCTACTGGTTGGGAGAAAAGCTTTGCACT
>NW_004567106.1:3676674-3679605 GCF_000260355.1 Condylura cristata | reverse complement strand
CCCTAATAAAGTGACTTCTAGGGGAACTGGGGATTAATATTTTAACATGCGGATTTGGGGGGACATATCAAATCTATTAACAGATACTAAAGATTTTTGTCTCATTTTCCCAGTTTTATGAGGTATAGTTGACAGAAATTGTGTATATATATATATATATATATATATATATATATAATGGAATACTCCTTGGCAATCCAAAAAAATAAACTCCTGAAATTTTTAGCAACATAGATGGAGCTGAAAGGGCTTAGGCTCAGTGAGGGATAAAGACAACTATCAAAGGTTTTACTTACAGGAGGTAAATAGGGAAAGTGAGTGAGTCAGAAAAAAAAAAAGGCAAAACAAGTAGGCTAATTATAGATCTGAGGCATACAGCAGGCTAGGGGAAGTTCAAAATAGGAGAAGGAAGTGCAGGTAGGATTGTGGTGAAAGTTCATGGGTGATGTGATGATGGTAGACTTATGGGGATTACACTTGAGGGGAGAAATCAAATATTGTAGAAAAATGAATAATGCTTTAAGAAAAAAAATAATAAAAAAAATAACCTCTCCAAATATAAGGTTTTTTTCCCCCCACCAAAAAAGATCTCACAAAACTTTCATATACAATGTTGCAAATCAAAAACCTCAATTTTTAAAAAAGTAAAACATAAAAAAGTGATTTTACAGGGCAGAGAACAGAATGTAAGAGAGAGCAATAGACTATATTGGAGGACTTTTGGTGTCTTGGTGATGGGAATGGTGTGGTAACACATCTGAGGAGCTGTGAAACTGTATCTCTGAATCATATATAGTGTTGAATATCAGTGTTAACCTCAATAAAAATACTATAATTTTTAAAAAGAGGGACTTTTCAGTGGAGACAAATGGTAAACAGTACCTCAGCCAGGTGACCAGAGTCAACATTAATAGTAATTAATGATGTTTATATAATGTATCTTTCACATGATGTGTTGAAAATGACAATATACTTTTATGATTTTCCAAAAAAAAAACAATCCATAATCCCAGTCTAACTATAAGAAAAACATAAAAAAACCTGTTGAAGAAGGTTCTACAAAATACTTAGTCTGACTTCTCAAATTGTCCAGGTTATGCAAAACAAGGAATGTGTGATAAATGGTGATATTTAAGAGCAGTCTAGGAAGGTTCTAAATATGACTAAATATAATGAGATAGGTAGCCTGGATGGGATCTTGGAACAGAAAAAGGACATTAAGTAAAAACTGAGGAAACCTGAGGATATGAACTTTAATAATAATAATATATTGCCTCTTTAATTATAAAATATTGGTAATATTTTTATAAATCTAAAACATCTAAAATAGAAAGATTAAAAAATTTGTGAACTCATTCCTGCATGATATTGTATTCTGTTACATAATTTTAAATAAACATTTGTCTCTTATTAAATGTCTTCTATTAAATGTTGATACCATAAACTATACAATTAATTTTCTTTACTTACTATTTTTGATATTTAAATTAGTACTAGTAGTTTGTGCTTGCATCACTGAACATATCTTTAGTTATACAATGTGTTTCTTTTGTATTATCTTATTTCTGATATTTTTTTCTTTTATTTCTACATTTCCTTTTGGAGGATGACTTTAAATAATTTTTATATACTTTTCTCACCGATATCTCAAATTCAAGAAATTGAAGGTTGGGCCTCTTACTTTCTTCCCTCTTCAAATTATTCTTCTCAGATGACCTTATTTATATTAATGCCTTCATAATTTATCCAACTGTTCTGCCAGCAATCTGGGAGTTTGGTTTCTACCTCTTCCTTATCATTTTATCAACTATCTCCTTCCATTATAGTCTTTCCTATGCTCTTTCCATCCTGTTGCTAATGTGTGTTTTAAATCCATTAATTTTTCCACTGCTACTTAGTCTGAGTTATCATCAACTTATGCTGGAACTCTTGTAATATCCAAACTTATTCTCTTAACTCTTGCTTCTTTTAAGTTATTATTTTTTTAATTCAAGTAACATTGGTTTACCACATGTATATTATTTAGAAGTGTAGGATCAAACTTTCAGTTGTTGTTAGCAAATGATGCCCAATACCAAGATACGTATAGTCCTCCAACATAGTCCATTGTGTAGCCTCTCTACTTATCTCTCCCCCATCTCATTTCCTTTTGGTAGCCTCAATTCTACAGTTAGATTTTTAGGGTTTGTTAGTGGTTTGGCTTCATATGAGCCCCCGCTTTTTTTATTCCACATTAATTAACACATGGTAATTTTTTTCTTCTGACTTATTTCTGCTTGGCATAATCCCTTCTAGTTACATCCATGTTGTTGCAAATAGCAAGAGTTCTTCTTTTTCTTTATGGCTGAGTAGTTTCCATACCACCATATCTTCTTGGTCAACTCACCTGTCTTTGGGCTCTTAGGTTGTTTCTGCAGTTTGATAATGTCAGCAGTGTTGTAATGAACACGGGAGTGCTTATATCCCTTTGAATTAATTTTTTTTCGTATTACTTGGGTAGATACCTAGGAAAGGATTAGCTGGATAGTATGTTAGACCCATTTTTAATATTTTGAGAAGTTCCATACTTCTTCCTATGGGGACTGGGCCAGCATATATCCGACTGGGTCAGCATACATTCCTACCAACAGTGTCTAGGGCTTATTTTTCCCATAACCTTGACATTCTTATATCCTTGACAAATTATTGTTTCTTTCTTTCTTTTTTTAATATATGGGTCATTCTCATTGGATGGTATCTCATTGTGGTTTTGATTTCTATTTTCCTGATAATAAGTGATGCTGAGCATTTTTTTTTTTTCCTGTGTCTGTTGACCATCTGTATGTCTTCTTTGGTGAATACCTATTTTGCTCTTCTGCCCATTTTTTGTTTGGATTATTTATTTTTGTTGAGTTGCATGAGTGGATAACAGCCTTTTATAAGATGTATGGA
>NW_004567106.1:3620847-3675532 GCF_000260355.1 Condylura cristata | reverse complement strand
AATTTGCTGAACTTATAGCTTCAGTTAATTTTTTTTTGTAACATTGTTCAGGTTTTTTATCTTTAACCTCATATCATTTGTATGTAATGATAGTTTTCATTATTCATTCCCAATTTGGATTCTTTTTGTATCCTTCTCTAGCCTAATTACTCCACAGGGATGTCTAATACTCCTTGTCTCATACTAGATTGTAGGGGGAAAACTTTCAGTTTTTTACCATTGAAAATGATGTTAGTTGTGAGTTTGTCATACATATCTTTTATTATGTTGACGTATGCTTCATTCTTCCCCAGAATTTTGTATTTTTTTTACATAAATGGATTTGAATTTATTTTAAATTAATTCATTTTTCTATTTTCTTACATTGTTTTTCATTTTGTACAATATTTTATTTCTTCCTTCTTGTATAGCTTTCATAATTCTCCCAACACCATGGCACCTGTGACCATCATCATGATTCCCTGTGCTCTTATTTCCCCTGTTTTGACCCTTCTCCCTTTATCTCCTCTGCTATATGCCTCAGATGGTCTCACTTACAGGGTGAATATAGGGAAACCAAACAAACAAAGGATCAGGAAAAAGTCAAAACTTGCAGGATGCTAAATCTTATTAAAGATTTATGAGCCTATGGCTTTTACTTGTTGATGTGGTGAATTTACTGATTGATTTTCAGATGCTGAAATTTACCATGTCTTTCTTTGAATCCCACTTGATTTTAGCGTATGATCCTTTTAATGCATTGTTGAATTCAGTTTGCTAAGATTTCATTAAGGATTTTTGCATCTATTTTCATCAGATAAATTGGTCTTTATTTGTTGTGTCTTTGGTTTGATATCAGAGTGATGTTGCACTGATACAATGAGTTTAGAAATATAACCATTATCTCAATTTTTAGGAAGAGATCAAGAAGGGTGGGTATTATTTCATCTTTGAAAATTTGGTAGAATGCCCTAGTAAAACTATCTGGTCTTGAACTTTTGTTTTTTTGGGAGTCCTTTGGTTATTTTTCCATTTGCTTCTTTGTAAATTGTGTATTCAAGGTTTCTGTTTCTCCTTGATACAGGTTTGGGTGGTATATATTACTTTTTTCCATTTGCTTCTTTGTAAATTGTGTATTCAAGGTTTCTGTTTCTCCTTGATACAGGTTTGGGTGGTATATATTACTAAGAATTTGTCCATCTCTTCTAGGTTATTCAATTTACTAGCACCATATGTTCATACTGAATTTCTTAGAGGTCTGTTATAACATCTTTTTTTTTCTGATTCTATTTATTTAAGTTTAATTCTTTTTTCCCCCTTGTGATCCTTGCTAATGGTTTGTCTCTTTTGCTTATTTTTCAAAGAACCAGCTTTTGTTTTAGTTATCTTTTATATCTTTAAATTTTTATTTCGTTTATTCATTTATGCTCTTATTTTTACTATTTTCTTCCTTCTACTGCCTTTTGATTTTGCTTTTTCCCCTTAATTCCTTAAAATTACATAAACTTATTTTCTTTTGTCTACAGTTATTTTTTTATTTCTTCTTTGAGTTCCTAATTACTCTGATAGTGATTTAGAAGTGTGCTGTTTAGTCTCCATATAGGAGGTTTTTAATTGCTTTCTTTTTGTGGTTGATACCACTGTGTTCAGAGAAGATACTTGGAATAATTTCTCAATTGACTATTTGAATTTAATAGTAAACATAGTAGAAAGTCATTGTGTCTGAAGTAGAAGGATATACGATATGATTTGTGGTTTGAAGGTGTGCAAAGAATCATTACTTACCAGGGCCTGCAAAGACTGGCATAATATGGTTTCTGTCAACCTCTCCAATTTCATTTCCTGTTTTTCTTGCCATGTTTCAGTTACCTTGTCTATTTTCATTTTCCCTTTCCCCAGTATGTCAATCTCTTTCCTGCCTTACAGGAGTTACTGTCTTTGTTTTTAAAGTCCTCCCCCATATCCTATAGGAACACTCTTATGATGCAAGCTCTGTTCCTATATTTTCTATAACTGTTTAGTTTTTTTTTTTTAAGATTTATTTATTTGTTCATACAGAACTGGGGTATAGGCCAGAGGTTCAGGGGCGGTAAGAGGCTTCACCAGAGACAGAGTGGGGAGCAGAACAGGCAGATGGATAAGTACACTGCTGAGAGGAGCTGCTGAGAGGAGCAGCGGGCGGGTCAGGAGAGGTCTGCTGCGCCATATGGATTGAACTCATGCTGAAGTGGCTTTAGCTTCTTAGTGCAGTGCTTTAACCGGCTGCTCCACCAGGGAGGGCCCAGTGTTTAGTTTTTTTTTTTTTTTTAATTTTTTAAGTTTAAAAGGAATAGGACTATATCTTTTTATTTACTCATATGTGTGTTCATATAATATACAATTTTATTGTGAAATGGTTCCCAATTTAGCATAAGGTAGAATACTGTAACATGGAGAACTAAGTTGGAGTAGTTTAATTGGAGTAGTCATTAGCTCACTATATGATCTTGTACAGGACAACCCAATGTAAGTTGGGTTGCCTGTTTGTGGGTCCTCACCTGTGTGCTTAAGATTCAACTGCAAATACACACAAAAAGGTCATTAATGGGTTTATTTACAAGGGAACAAAAGGAAAAGGTCAACCCAGGGAAAGAGTGTTAACTAAGTTAACTAATGTGTCCTGCCAGTTCTGCAGACCTGGAACCCCAATAGCACACTGAAAGCTAATGAAGAGTCAAGCTACTAGCTACAGCTACAAGGTCAAGAGAGAGAACCTTATCCCAACATGTCCAGTTTTTTTTTTTATAACAGTTTATTTTTACATCATTTTGTACATTTTTTTTAAAGATTTTATTTATTTGTGCATACAGAACTGGGGTACAGGCCAGAGGCTCAGGGGCGGCGAGAGGCTTCACCAGAGACAGAGTGGGCAACAGAACAGGCAGATGGTCGAACTACACTGCTGAGGGGAGCAGCGGGCGGGCCAGGAGAGGTCTGCCACACCATGCGGTCACCTCTGGGGCTGGCGGGAATCGAACCCATGCGGAAGCGGCCCTAGATTCTCAGTGCTGTGCTTTAACCCGCTGAGCCACCAGGGAGAGCCCATTTTGTACATTTTTTTCCATCTCAATTGTAGTCCTGTGGGTTTCCCATCACCAGGTCACCCATGTGCCATCACCATAATCCTGTGCACTTCCCTCCCCACCTCCCCGTTTTTGATCCCATTCCCCACTCCACCCCCGCAAAATGTCTCTGGTATATGGTTGTTCATTATTTTTGTTATTTTCTCGCCTGATCCATTATACTCCTGCTATGAGTGAAACCATCCATTATTTTGCTTTCTCTTTCTGGCTATCTCACTAAGCATGATCTTTTCCAGCTCCATCCCAGTTGCTGCAAAGACATCCAACATATCCAGTTTTATCCAAAAATTCCCAAAATGGCTTTTTGACTCTGCCCTCTGGTCCTCCCTTTGGTATTGCTGGGATTTGTAGTTTCAGTGTTTGTAGTGGGAGTGGAGTCCCTAAAACCTGTATCTGTATAATCTATTCAGGACATCCTTTGCCCCTAGTAATCTCACATAGATTATTTTATTTTTCAATTCTTTTAATTATTCATCTGTAATATTAAGGGTTTTGTTATATTTTCCAAAGGCTGTGGTTTTCAAACCTGATGTTCAATTAGTGTAACATTGACTATTTTCCCCCCCAGGATCCATCCCTGGAAATTCTGATTTAGTAGATCTAAGGTAGGGTCCTGAAATTCCCCAGTTGATCATGATACATAATCAGGTTTAGAAACTTATTCTGTATCTTTCTAGACTTACCATGATATGATTCTAATTGTGGTATAAAGTAGGTGTAGAAGTAAGGCAATTACTGTTTAGTCTAGCTTATTTGGAGGTCAGAATATAAGAAGGGAGAAGGAGGCAAAACGCCAATTTTGTGGCAGTGAGTCTTAGTTCTAGTCTTATTTCCTGACTTTAGTTGTCATACTTGGCTGTCATTCTGGAAATGAAAGATTCTGTTATTGTTGTTTGGTGTTCATTTGGTAGAAGTGACGGACACTATGGAGTTCCTTTGGGAAATAATGGGGTGTATTAATTCCGGACCTTTTTAGCTTTGCCTTTTGAGATCCACTTTGACCACCTCATTGGTTTTCTCTTTATATACAAAAATATCAGGACCCACTATATTATATAAAATAATAGTTTTGATATCAAAATGATTATTATTAACCAACTTGACTTTTTTTGTGTGTGCTTAGATGGAACCATATAAAGGCAATCTCTGAGTAAATTATATAGCATCTACATGATGAAATAATGAGCCTAAGTTTAGGGGATGCTCTAATGCAATATTTAGAATGGATCTACAGTATGTAGTTATTAACCTAAAAGTCACATACTACTGCATTCTTTCAATTTGTGAAAAATTTGTCATTACTTGCCAGGAAGCCTCTGATTTTTCATATATAATCACTTCAGAATTGTTGACTTTCTCCCCCTTTCCTGCCTTAAAATACATTCTTGTGAATAGATGATTAGTTTTAGATCTGTAATGCCCCTTTAAACATTGAGTTGCTAAGTTTATCCCTTTTTCTCTATTTTTATAAAGAAATCCCTACCCCCTGCCCCAACTGGGCCTCTCAGTAGTTACTGATAAATCATACTTTGGTTTTGGCTTGTCAGTGGTTTAAAATAATTTTTAACTTTTTTGCCCAGTGGGAACTTGCTAGTTCTGAAATACTTCTTGTGTTCATGAGTTATCATTGTGTGGAAGGAATGGATATGGTATTCCATTCAGAAATGAGCTGAAAGATGAGTTCTGTCTCTTCATTCAAACTTATTATCACCATGTTCTAACCAACTGAGCTAACTCACAAAGTGGTTCAAACTGTCATTATGAACAGGATTATTTTTATTAAATAGTTGTCAAATATAGTTAGTCAGGGCAGGGTCAGGAATCCTTACCATTTATTGCAATTCTAACAAATAAAATCGAGAAGAAATGGGCAAAAAACGAGGTAACCAAACTAATCTATGGGCAAGAAATGAGGTAACCAAACTAATCTGTGAACTAGAATTCAGCTCATACCTATCCCTGGAAATCATCTCAGATCAATCTAGGAATTATAGGAAACTTATGATCACCTCAGAAAGATTTTACTGATGTCAATCTATTGACTATCAGTTGATTTTGAAAGTAGGAAAGTGGAAATAACCAAACCCTTTGTGATTTTTTTGGCTTGCAAAATTACCTTAATATGAATTCTTGAAAATGACTTTCACTGGAAAAAAGAAGAAACCCCTTCTATTTTCAATAATATTGCTAGAGAAAAGAAGTTTGCTTTTTTTTTAAAATTATTTATTTATGAACACAGAACCAGGGTACAAGCCAGAGCTGCAGGGATGGTGAGAGGACTTACCAGAGACAGAGTGGGGAGAAGAACAGGCATACAGCAGAAGTAAACTGCTGCAGGGAGCAGTGGGCTAGACAGGAGAGGTCTGCTGTGCCATGTGGATCACCTCTGGGCCTGGGGATCGCATTTGCACTGCAGTGGCTGAAGCCAGCTTGCAGTGCTGCATTCCAACCCACTGCACTACCAGGGAGGGCCAAGAAGAAGTTTTCTTATAGAAAAATGGCCTTGAGAAAATTCCTCCAATTTAAAGAAAAGCATTCATGGCAAAATGACTGCTACTGTTATCTCTGATACCTTTTTGCCAATTTCTTAAGAAATACAAGTCAGTGTCTCCCTTGTGACAGAAGGGTTAAAAGTCTCAGCAACGGCCCTCTCTGGTGGCGCAGCGGGTTAAAGCACAGCACTGAGAATCTAAAGCCGCTTCCGCATGAGTTCGATCCCGCCTGCCCCAGAGGTGATCCACATGGTGTGGCAGACCTCTCCTGACCCACCCGCTGCTCCCCTCAGCAGTGTCCTTTGTTGATCTGCCTGTTCTGCTCCCCACTCTGTCTCTGGTGAAGCCTCTCACTGGCCCTGAGCCTCTGGCTTGTACCCCAGTTCTGTATGCACAAATAAATAAATCTTTAAGAAAAAAAAAAAAGTCTCAGCAACATTACCCCTACTGTCTGAGTTTGATCCTCCACCAGGCAACTAACCCATATGATACAGAAAACCTCTCCTGTCTTGCCTGCTGCTCCCCTTAGCAGTAGTCTTTAAGTAAATTTGCCTGTTCTGATCCCCACCATGTCTCTGGTCTCTGGTGAATCCTTTGATGCCCCTGCACACCAATTCTTCTGTGCAAAAATTAAAAATACAAACAAACAAACATAATAGCTGTGTGTAGTCCTTAACACAAATTTAAGACCATTTATTATTTTGCAAATTGTGTTCTGTGTTCATGTTGCTGAGAGTGGCATAGTAAACATGCCAATACTTCACCCACACTACTTAGGGTATTACTTGATTATTATTAAGATTTCACATATTTATTACTGGGGTTCTGCATTCTTCTAGGTTAATAACCAACAGTTTATGGAAAATGTATCTGAAAGTTAAAGAGTTAAATTATATACTTACAATTGTAAGATCCTGAGAGGTTACTATAAATTAGAAACCATGAACCCAGACTTAAACCATCTAGTGGACTACTAACATAAAGTGTTAATTTTATTTTTCATTTTGAAAGACACAGAAGTAGACTAGTGATTAGCCCAGGTAGCCCCAGGCAACCCTGGAATATTGCGTGGTTCAAATGCCCAAGACCAGATGGAGGTCCAGAAGTGGATAACTCAAAGTGTATTAATTTGGCCACCTGGGCAATACAGCCAAGCCAGCTGCCATAAGGCAGTTTCAATTTCAGCAGAGCAGTAAAGGAATACAAAAGTGAGTTTAAAATCCCAAGAATAACGTAAAGAAGTACAGCAAGCAAGGCATGCTGAGCCCTTACTGACAGACCTTGAAGTGGGCACAGCTGCAGTACCAAGAAGAAGGTGATAACAAGTTGCAGTACTGAATTCTGAGAAATGCACCCTTTGAGATGATCCAGGAGCCAGTCCAATTTGGGGTATGTTCAGATGATGGTTTGGTAGATTCTCAATCATTCCAGATGGTCTAGAATGTGAAATATAAGCCTATGTTATATCATGCTTATCTTATCAGGCTGAATACATTTTTTTCCTCATACTTATGGAAAGTTGGTATAATTTCTTTTCCATAGTTCTGGGCCTTTGGAGGCAGTATTTGGAACCTATGCTCTTTGTGGTAGTCCTCTAGAAATTAACTCTATCTTCATGTGAAATTTAATTTGTAGAGATTTTTGAGTTCTGTTTCTGAAACATGATGGGAGTCACTTTTAGATGATTTCTTTAATAGACTTGGAAGATTTAAGTTTTAGATGACCTCTTTTGTTGCTAACCCATTGAGGGATGCGCTGACCAGGATGTGCTGACTGCTTTGTTTGCCGGAATGTAGGAGACTCAGAGACGCGAGAGAATGAAGCAGGAACCTGGAGTCTGCAGTCCGAAGTTGTTTATTAGGCCTGCCCATGGGTATATATGGGGTCTGTATGTGCAGGGAAAAACAGGAAATGTGCCCAGGAAATGTGCCTGATGCAGAGGGTGGGGTGTATGTTTGTACACCCCTACAAGGGCCTAGGCCTTCTTGTAGCTTCTACTTGAAACAAAGTGGTGGGCTGCAGCTACTTTCAGGACAGAGTGCACTGTGCTCTGCTGGCTTGTTTGTTGGTCTTACTGGGGAGTGTGCTCACTGCACAACATTAGGCAGGATGGACAGGTGCACTTGAGTTCCTGCAGAGTTAGCCACACTCTTTGATAAATTTATCATTCTTAAAAGCTGAAACAAGTACAATAATGAGGGTATGAAGCTCAGATCAAGTTGGGATAAGGTATAATAACTTTTATTTAAGGGAGGATGGATCACTAGTAAATAAAAAAATGTTAAATAATCTTGATCTTCTGTGTATGCTAAAATGCTTTTGGCAGCCAGTAACAAAATTCGACTAAATTGATTGAAACAAAATATAGAAGTTTATTATTAATGTTTAATATAATGAGATTTTTAGGGGAATGTAGCCCCTAGCTTTTGTTATCCACTCAGTGATAACCAGCATTAAGGGAAAGGATTGTACTAGTTGCTTCTGTGTTGTTACAGCTTTGATGGTAAGGGCTTAGTCACTGTCTTAAGATGATCTTTTCAGGAGTTGAATATTTCTGTATTTATTTCTCACTTGACCTTTAATCAGTATTAATTAATACCATTGTACCATTAATCAATACATAATAACAGATAGTAATATAACACTGCTTTTAAATTTTTTTTGGTGTTTGACTAAATGTGGGCACTTGCATATATTCTAAACTGGACAAACTTAATCTTTTTTATTTTAACCTTTTACAGTGACATGAAATGAAATAAAATGATAATTTTCATATTATAATCTTCTATATATTTATTAGTGTAGTTAAACTAACACTGTTTTGTGTTTTTTTTTTTTTTTTGGTAGGTGGCATGTTTGACCCATGTAGCTGCTAATTATCTTATTGCCCAAAAGGAAGCAGAACGTTGGGGCACTGCTCATGGCAGTATTGTTCCTTATCAGGTAAGACTATAATAATAAGGAATCTGCTACTACAGTTTTATATGATATAAGTTTACAAAATGACTTTCTTTTTTAAAAAAATCTTTCAGTATATTCCATCATGTATTTGTCTGACTATAACAAGGTTCTGTTATTCGTTTTATGCTCTGTATTTTGTACATTTATTCATCTGAAGAAGATTAGTAACAGGACACTTAAATGGATCAAAAGAACTTGCTGAAAGTGAGTGATTTTTGGACTCATAATGATTTGACTTTTTTTTCATCTTAAAGAGGCACTGGTTGTTGTCATTTTATAAAGCATGGTTTGTTCACCATGTCAATTATAAACCAAATGTTATCTACCCAAACTGACAATAATATTCTTGCAGGATTGGAGTAAAGTGAAATTTGCGTGAGATGGATCTTCATTTTTTTTAAGCAAAGCAGATGGTTCAGGAGCTGCTGTTCTTTATAAAGTGTCTAAACTTGCCCTAAATTCTTAGTTTTGGCTAGTGTGAATGGATATGTGAAGAACTGTGATCTTTCAAATATGAAAACAAAAACAAAATCCTCTAAGTCTTCTTTCAAATGCTTAACCTTTGTTTAGTCCAGCTGCATCTTTGAACTTACTATGTATTTGTGAGATCTAGCATAATACAAGTTTAAGAGCATGAGTGTTTCTTTTTAAAATCATTTTATAATTTTTTTATACCCAGTAGAGACACATCCTGGGCACTATATTAATCTATCGAGTAAAGGAGTGAGTTACTGTAGTCATTTCAGTGCTAGTACTCTTGACAGAACATGAAAAAGACATCACTTTCTATTCCAGGAAATCTATCAACATTGCTAATCATCCTTTTAGTTTTAAGAACATTATTTCCTTAGGCAAAACTAGCTTCTTCTCTATTTTTTAAAATACAGATTTGAGGAAAGGAATGACCTAATGTGAATTGAAAATTCATCTCACTCTCTACTTATGGTCCCTGTACCCAGAGACATTGCTATGATTTTTTTTTTGTAGAACTGCTTTTTAACACATTTAATTGATTTTTTTTGACATAATTAAGTTGTAGAGACATTTTCTTTAAGTGCCTTTCCTCTTTTTCTCTAGGAAGGGTTTTATAACCATTATTATTGTGACATTTTCTTACCTTACTTTACCAACTTTTTATATATATTTTTTGAGCTAGTTAGAGAACAGCCTTCTTATTTTTCAGCTGAGACCTATACTGGATAGATGGACTTCAACTTTTCTCTTCTGCTTTCTTGCTGAATATTCTTTTAGATCCTGCTGTCTTTAAAAGAAGAGCTCTGTAATTTCAGTTCCTTTTTTGGTTTCTACCCAACACCCTCCTCATTAAATTTGCGCCTAGCTTTTCAACTAATTTGTATGCATCATTAATAATGGATATCCTTTGGTACGGCATTTTAAAGGAAGACATTGTTGGAACTCATCTCAAATAATGAAAGTTCAGGCTTCTATTTTTCATCTCTATAGAGAAGACATTTGTGAGTTGCAATTCCAGGATATATGACAAGAGGAAATGTTTACTGTGTTCAAGTATAAAACCCATAGTTTATTTTCCTTACTTAAAAAAAAATAGAATGTTTTTAAATGTGCTGTCTAGATCTAAGCTATCCCTCTTAGGTGTTTGCATCTAAAGCTTTTGTATATTGGGCATGCTCTCAATTATTTTACTGAAAATAAACTGGGAATATTGTAGGTGAAATATGTGGGAAACTGTACATATGTGCATGCACAGGCAATTGAATGTTTTTATTCTTTGAACACAGAAATGTACTTTTCTTGCTTGAATTGCTCCAGTGCTGTAAAGGGGATACTGTGTTTATTTGATTTTTGTTGATTGCAGCTTTGTAATCTGGAGGAAATAAGAGAAGATCTACTAGGTACTTTCCTCAGGAGCCCAGAATTAATTAGTTTCCTCTTGGTAGAGCACTGTGATTAAGAACCAAATGCAAATTTAGCTTGAATGAACCTAGCATACCAAGATGGGTCCCAGATATGCTTATAGACCCTTGTCTGTTTTTAATTTTAAAAATAAATTTGGAAAATATTTTTATGGGTGAAGGCCAGGATAATTATAATTCAGTTTTCTATAATAATTACAGCTTTGCATCTAATTTGAGTTGTCTGAGGTTTGAGTTGAAAGTCCATAATGGAAGACCCTGATGGTCTCAGGAATGTTAAGGTACCTAGCTTATTCTTCTCAGTTTTTGTTGAACCCTATCTGAAAATCATGGACAGTGAAAGCAGAGAATGTAAATTACTGTGAAGTAGTGATCCTTGATTTGTGTGTTATTTTATATACATGCAATTCCTAACTCCTTGGGTTTATTATTCACTTGTACTTTGAGAATGAGGAAGTTAAACAGAAGACAAAATTGAGGTAATCATTTTGCTACTTGTTAAATGTATTGGTAGATGATTTTCTGAGAATTCAGGTTTTTGAAGATAATTTATGGATTTCATTGCTTTTATGATTCCCATTATCATTGCTTATATTTTTTAAATGCATTGCTATTAGTTCAGTGTTTTTCAAACCTTCAAACATTTATATTTTTAAAGGTAGGAGGGTTTTAGGGATGGGATACGAAAATGCAGAGAAGGCAGTTAGCTGGTCTTCAAAAATAATTTAGTTTATTATGTAACATAGTGGGGCCACTGCCCTTCAAATATATGGTCAACATGATAATTCCCCTATTTTTCTGACCTGTGTATATCCAAACTCTCTTCCAGATTTCTTTAGCATCTTAGTCTATATTTGTATATCATCCTTTGCTCTGGGCTTGTGACCCTAACCACTCTCCAGTACTATACAAGATCAGTTCACAAATATGGTCATGTAGATTGGACACTATCCTGAATATTTTGAAGAAAAATGAAGTTTTTTATTTTTTAAGATTTATTTATTTATTCATATAGAACTGGGGTACAGGCCAGAGATGCGGAGGGTGAGAGGATTCACCAGAGACAGAGTGGGGAGCAGAACAGGCAGGTCAACGAAGTACACTGCTGAGGGGAGCAGTGGGCAGGTCAGGAGAGGTCTGCCTCGCCATGTGGACTCCTCCGGGGCAGGCGGAATCGAACTCATGCGGAAGTGGCTTAAGCTTCTTAGTGCAGTGCTTTAACCAGCTGCGCCACCAGGGAGGGCCAGAAAAATGAAGTTTTTTTTTAATAGATGAAATATACTCAAAATACTATATGAGAGTTTAAACTTTCTTTCTATTTCTTTTGGCTCTTTTTTTTTTTTTTTATCTATGTTCCCCCCTGTCTTTATCCTTTTTGTCTTCTTTTCTTTTCAAGAACAACAAATTCTTCTCATCTACAAAGACATTTTATACTTTTGAGTAGAAGCATATCTTTGGGCGATCACCTAAAAGCTTGACTATTTAATGATTATATAAAGAGCATTCCCTCCTACAGAGAATACTAGTGTGTAGATCTGATAGAAACCTACCAAGTTTTCTCACTTTTCCTGATGAGATCATCTCTCTCTGAGTCTATGCTCCCTACAGCAGAAGGGAAATTGCTTGGGGGTGGGGGGGCTTCCTTGTAAAACTACACTTCTTCACATACAGTGATCAGTATAAATAGCTTAAAAGTTTAATCCAGACATAGAGACTACAACCATAATTATATTTTTCTCTTAAAAGACTGTCAGAACAATCCTATCATCCCTTGTATATTTGCCAAAAGCCACAGCCAGGACTTCAAGTCTTCTAGGCCATCTATTACTATTTAGACAATTATTATTATATTACACTGTCCATCTCTTCATTTTATACTTCCATTTCTTCTGCCATCAATCTTGGTGACTACGAAATCCACAACATGGACCCAAGCAACAGCCTTCTGTCTTTATTTCTTAAACCTCTTATTGTTCTTAATAATCTGTTCTCATTGATCACTGTTTTCTCTTATGTATTTCTCAAACTGTAATGTGTACATAGATGTTTTAGAAACCTTAATAAGATGCAGATTCTTTTTTCAGGTGATGTTAATGCTACACTATATGTAATACGATTATAGATTTAGATTTTATTATTATCTGTTACTATGCCACCTCCTTTGTATTTACCTGGCATATTCCAATGTTGATTAAATATAATAGTCCATCTGTTTCATGCCTTAAACAGTAAATGTGACTAGAAGAAAATATAACTGCCAGATTGACCATATCAATATTTATGGCTCTCAAGTGGGCCCTCAGTCTTATGTAGCAATCCTGTATGCTTATGATATGTATTTTTTTAAAAGTTTTATTTACTTATGCATACAGAACTGGGGTACAGGCCAGAGATGCGGAGGGTGAGAGGATTCACCAGAGACAGAACGGGGAGCAGAACAGGCTGACTGATGAAGTACACTACTGAGAGGAGCAGCGGGCAGGCCAGGAGGCCATGCCATGTGGATCACCTCCAGGGCTGGGGATCTAACTCATGCTGAAGTGGCTTTAGCTTCTTAGCGCTGTGCTTTAACCCGCTGTGCCACCAGGGAGGGCCCTATGTTATGTATTTTATCTCTCTACGATGCCTATTTCACATTTCTTTCCTCAAATTTTGTCCCTCTCTTTATCCTTAGCTAAAGACATTGTCTCATTTCATTAACATTGATGCAATCAGAATAGCACTGCTTCATCGAACTATACCTCTCACAGGCCTATACTAGTACCCATTTATAATTCACTACATTCCCTTCTGACTCTAGGGATGAATTTTCCCTGCCCACATTATTCCTAATTAAAGTCATTGCTCCTGTACTTCAACTCTTTATCACCTGTATTATCGGTGGAAGGTTAAGTATATGTTCTTTATCTTAAATAGGCTAGCAACCTTCCTTGGATCTCTCGGATATGTCTTTTCTATCTATCACTGCATTTCCCCATTGTCTCACAAACTTTTCAGAGAGCATTTTGTGTTTTGTCTGCTGGAGGGAAACACTACATCATCTATTATACAATACCATTTATGCCTCATTGGCAAAGAGATTTTACAATACTCTGAAGCCTTAGGAGTTTTGAGTAACTGTGGCATAGCTAGGGAAAGCTGACTTTCTGAGTACTTCATTAATAAGAGTACAAAGGGAATCTTTCTTTTAAATGTGATTTCTTTTAAGCTTTTTTTTTTTTTTCTGGTATAGCTTCTTATTCAAGAGATTGACTATCAGATGATTAAATAAAATCATGTCTCTCTTCAGTTAGGATTCATTCAATCAAGGAGTAGAGCAGAAAGATGTGCTGTGTTATTTCTGGTAGGGACATTATACTGTATATTTAATTTGGCACATGCAGAGACTTGAGACAGGCAGTAAATTCTAAGTTTGAAGAGATGCAGTGCTTTGCTATCATTCCTTAGAAAAATATCAAAATGCTGTTAATTCATAGCAGATTAGGTAACCTTGGGAATCTTTTTTTTTTAACTCATGTTAAGGATATTCTTATGTGTCAAAATGTGAATTATATGCATTTGTGACTTCTTATTGTGACTTTTTTATACTGTAGCCATGCTAAGGCACTCACAAATTTTGAGTGTTTTCTAAACAGGCATGTAATATTATTGCATATTTTATTTAATGTATGAATCAGAAATAATAGTAATAAAAACAACAATATTTCTGGCTTTCATTGAGTACATACTATACAACTGGAGATAATATATATATATATTTTTTCATTTCATATTGGTGGAAGGGTGAGACCTCACAAATTTAAGGAACTTTTCTATGACCATAACAAGAAAGTTAAAAAGACTGAATTGAAATTATGGTTTTAAGATTTCAAACATTGTTTCTTTTCTCACTTTATACAAACATAGTTATTTTGGAGCTTCATACATGTGGATGCTTGTCTTCCCGTTTCTTTGCCAGATGGCAGAATTTTTCTAATCTGTTTCTATCCTTTTTGGCAACTTAACCTATTTAGTATGATTCTAGAAGATACCAAACCTAATAATTGATACTGCTTTAGAGTATACTTGAATTCTGCGCAGTGAAGTAATTGTAGGTTTTCCTCTACTGTGTTTTCACTTCATGCTTAAGAAATCATGATTCGTGGCCAATCAGTTAAACATTATCTTGAGCCCCTATGGAGGAGCACTGTTTTAGTTACTAAAGGCTTTCAGATGAAGCTGTGAATCTCTGGTTTCAAGGAATTCTGAAGTAGAGGAAGCACAGCTGGGAGCTTTTGAACTTAGGAGTCAGACAAATTTGGGTTCAAAACTTGGCTCTGCCCCTTATTGGCTGTGAAATCTTGGACAAGTCTTTTGATAGCCATTGTTCTAGCTTCTTCCTATGCAGAAGTTAATAGGATAGTTGTTTCCATGTTTATTGAGGGAATTAGAAGAGATTGCATGTGCTAAGTATTTTGTACAGTACCTGACTTTAGTATTAACTCATTAAAATGTGACTCCTTTGTTTGCTGTAATTGAAGTATAATTATAACTTTGTAAAGTAGCTTCTATGAAACTATGAAGAAATCTTTATGAATACTCTCCTTGACAGCTTAGTAATTAATAAAGATACAGAGCAAATTTACTTTTAATGACATTTCTACCTAAATATCCTTTTCAAAGACAACATGGAGGGCAATGTTTTGTGGTTTTATATTTTAAAAACTTTTCCTAGGGGCTCTCCCTGGTGGTGCTGGGTTAAAGTGCATTTGCAGTACCATGAAGCTATCCACAGCCACTGCAACACAAGTTTTCAGTGTCCCAGGCCAGGCAGGTGAGCCACATGGTGTGGCAGACCTCTCTTGACCTACCTACTGCTCCTTCAGTAGTGTGCTTCAGTTGATCTGCCTGTTCTGCTCCCCACTCTGTCTCTGGTGAATCCCCTCAACCTCCACACCTCTGACCTGTACCCTAGTTCTTGTATGTATAAATAAATAAATCTTAAAACTGCTCTCAGATATTTCTCACAAATTGTATAATTGAGCCACTCCCCAATGTAGCATTATTGAACAAAGTGCAGTTTGAAAATCACATACTGCAATACCATTCTGTCAAAGAGAATAGGAATTCTACTTCACCAAATTAGTTAGCCAATTGAGATTTAGTATAATTTCATATTTCACAAACAAAACTTGGCAAAAATGATTTTCAGAAGTAATTTCTCAGAAACCTGCAAGATGGGAACCTACCTCTGTAAAAGATACTTGCCCTATATGAGCCCAATTATGGAGATTTCTCCCTCAGTTTTAAAAGTGAGAGAATTATTGAATATTTTAAACACCTATTTTTATAGCCTTAGGCCTGCAAACAAATGTTATATTGTTTATCCAGTAAAAATCATCTAGAGGACCCTCCCTGGTGGGTTAAACATAACACAGAGAAGCTAACATCACTTCAGTATGAGTTCGATCCCTGCCCCGGAGGTGATCCACATGGCATGGCAGACCTCTCCTGACCCTCCCACTGCTCTTCTCAGCAATGTACTTCATCATTTGGCCTGTTCTGCTCCCCACTCTGTCTCTGGTGAATCCTCTCACTGGCCTGTTCCCAGCTCTGTATGCATAGATAAATAAATCTTTAAAAAAATTATCTAGAAATTTATTACAAACAATAGCATTAAGTGATAGCAAATATACTAGATTACATTTTAGATTTTGTAAACTTTTGGATTAGTTAGCACTGATAAACTAGAATATTTTTACTTATTAGTTTGTTTTAGTAAGTTAAGGTGCAAATTGTCTTAATTTCCTCTAGCTCCTTTTGTAATTATGGTTTTGGCCAGGTAAGTTCTGAATATTTGCTCAGGACTTTTCCTTGCCAAATTTTTAATTCCTTTTATTTGAAATAAAATTCTGAAATTTAAACTAAGTTATACAATATTATGTTTAAGTTAAGTATATCGAACTAAGAATAAACGTAATTATTCAGAAAACTGTTGTGATTTTTAAATGCTCAGAATTGCCTCCAATAGACAAATATGGTCTTTTAAAATTGTATTTTACTAAGAAGCAAAAAATAGAAACACAGGAAAAAGTGTATTTTGAGGGATAAGTCAAGAATTCCTTTGGGGTCTTATCTTCTCTTGCATTCTCAATATTCTCTAGAATTGATGGAACTGTATATAGTTAAAAATGAAGTAGATTCAAAATTATGTAGTTTTGAATATTTAGTTAAATAAGGAAGGTATTATTATTATTAGACTTATATTAATAATAATCATTATTATCATTAGAAGTAACAGTAGGTATAGTGTCACTTATTGCGTACTTTATATAAATTCAGTCTCCACAGTGATCCAATGAAATAGATATAGCTATTTTGCTCACTTTCAGATGAGGAAACTGAGGCATGCAAATGTTAGTTAACTTGTCTAAGGTAATATGCAAGTGGTATAGTTGAGATTCTAAGTGAAGCAGGGAAACTATGTTATGTAGGTAGATGACGCAATACTATTTACTTAAACTGGAATTTTTAGTTTCATTTTGTATTTTCATCTCACTTTTGAGAAAGAATTTTATGATATTTTCCTCTACATAATTTCCCCTTTAGAACTGCCAAGAGCAATTGGAGAGGTATAAACAATACTCTTGTTTACTCATTACAGAGATCCTTAATTATGCCTTAAAAGCAATTCTCCTTCAGGAAATCAGGTTGTGCATCTTTGGAATAAATCCTTTGATTGCATATGCTAAAATTGTATTAGAATCATAATTAAGTCAAGTTATAATGAAATTGCTATCGCTAGCGTCATCTATGTAATGAGAACAATGCTGTCCTTGAGCAATATAGTGCTAGATACTTAGGGATGGTTTAGCTATTGTGTGATTTGTAGTTTCTGGTTTTCTGTATTTCTGTAAGGTTGGTAGATTGGGCAAGAGTTGGGGTAGGTACTATTTAGGGCCTGAGGAGTGTATAGGGATCTTGGGGAACAAAATGGGGAGAAGCTAAGTCAGCGGACCTCTCTAAGTATTCCAACCTCATTTATACCAAAATGGCTCCCTGTTTTGTTTATGTGTTTCAAATAGTGGTTCTGTTGCTTAAAAGTGATTTTACCCTAGATCAATTAACTTATATTGATGCATTCTTCTGGCGTAAAAGGCAGATTTTGTATCTGTTTGGAAGGAGAGAGATTTTCCTCAGTGTTGGTGGCGCCTGTAATTGTGACCTAGAACCAAAGAAAGGGTTCTAGTCACACTGAAAGGAGTTTGTGTAGGGCCAGTCAGGGCTCTGTTGCGGAGGAGACACACCTTCCTTTACAGCCATATCTAGTAATATCTGGTCCTGTATGAATGTCAAAGCTCTTTGGCTCAGAAAAACCACAGAGGAATAGATTCTACTAACAGTTGGATTTGGATGTAGCTACACATCCTGTTCTCTTTTTAGTGGTTTCCAGGGCAGATGTTGAAATTCTGAGTAGGTGTGCTTAGCATACCTGTTCAGGTGCAGGTTACTTAGGAGAAAAAAATCATTGAGTTCTTACATGGTACAAATTACCATTATAATATAATTCAATATTGCACACACAAAAAATAACAAGACAAAAAAATAAAAAGAAAGAAAGCCTATATGATGTTCAGAAGTACCCTGTCCTGGAAACTTGAGCAAATCATGTCCAGAAATGTGAGTGTGAAATATGCTGTTTTCCTCTGTCCAGACATGTCCACACCATGTCTGGTGCACAGAAACTGATCAGACGTGAGATAGTAAGTGTGAATGCTGAGGTTGTTAGTGAAATAGGAATATAAAAAATCATGCTAATAATTATTTTGGCCTGGAAATGATTCTTGAGTATTTCTTCTCTGAGGATAAATGCAGGTACAAAATGGTCTAGGTCCTCACTACTTTTAGTAGAACCTGAATTACCTGAAATAATCTTGGAAATTGTAGATGTCAGTGTATTCTGCATCATCAGAATCTGCGTTTTACGAAATCCCCATCAGTTTTATTTTAGGTTAGAGTTTGATAAACTGCTCTAAAGAACATATGCAATCCTTTTGGTCATGGTCTTAAAATTCCACTAGATGTCACTCTTGTAACCTGGTACGGGGACTGCATGTTTCAATAGGGTTTTAGAAGAATGGGGACATTATTAGATGATTTCCTCCCCTCCCTTAGAGCTACTGATATACACATTGTTATTTAAGGGAAAAAAGAAAATAAAAACCTTTCTCTCTGGCTCAAAGTCCTGAAGAGAGATTCCTGTGAATGATTTTCATTTTGTTGAATTCGCACTCTTACTTTAAGTATTCCCTTCAAGCACCCTGTTGCTTGGGTTAGTCTGTCATTATATAACCTTACCACAAAATATGCTGCAGATGCTCTGACTCTGAGAGAACAGTATCCTGGGTTGCTTTGTAGGATGATACAGAACAAAAGACCAGGATTGATCTCTGTAGATAGAGAGCACAGAAAGGAAACAAGGCTGTATCCTGAAATTAGCGTCAACCTCCATGTGTTTGCTGTAGAAAATGCTGACCTTTCTGCATTCTCTAGGATAGTTTAACAAAGAAGATTGAGCTCATTTCTTCTTGGAAAGAAATGTTCCAAGTATGATCGTGTATGGCATTAGGTTTAGCCTTGAATATGTATATGAGGAACATTTACAGTTACAATAAGATCCAGAGGGAGATGATGCCCTTTCATCATCTATGACAACTAGGAATCCTGTTAGCAACTGGTTAGGTTTGCATATTAGGAAAGAGGGGTGAAAAAGTTAAGAATATTCTATGCTTTAGAATATCCTGTTGTTTTTTGCAAGATGCCCAGTTTGATGAAAGCTAATTTTTGAAATAAATCAGCCTCTTACAGAATCTTCCACTACCTATATCTGATGCGGTTTTTCATCTATTACAGTTAACAAGGGTAGTGAAAAAGTCATAAAGTAGCAGGGTGTATGTGTGTATGCTTGATATGTGTGTTTCATGAGTATGTGTATTTCCTCTTCTTGCTGTGTGGGAGAAGAATTTAATTTATAATACCACTAAGTGAATAGAAAATATATTTAGTTGATTGTAGTTAAGTAAAATTCTTATTGATGTGATAACAATATTGTTTTAATTTAAATGTGATTTTCTTTTCAAAATAAAGGTGTTTAATTTTAAGCCATAGAGCTATTTTTGTAATATCATTTGTTATGATGCATTTCCCGATGGCCAGGAGCAGAATTAATTTTAAAGTATTGTACAAAAAATCAATTTCAGGGCCCTCCCTGATGGCAAAGTGGGTTAAAGCACAGCACTTTGAAGCTCTCTGCACCCACTGTAACATGAGTTTGATCCCTGGCCATGGAGGTGACCCACTTGGCTTGAAGACTTCTCCTGACCCACCTGCTGTTCCCCTCAGCAGTGCATTTCAGTCAGTCTGTCTGTTGTGCTTCGTACTCTGTCCATGGTGAATCTCTCTGCACCTCTGGCCTGTACCCTAGTTCTTGTATGCATAAATAAATAAATCTTTAAAAAATCAATTTCATTTTTTTGAGAATTCACACCTAATTTATGGAAAACAAGCTTAAAATGCTCACTTACATCTCTAGTCATAGTCTAAATTTCTGTTTGTGCAATGAAAGGAATTTATACCCTTCTTTCTTTCAATGTAAGATTCCCTTCCCTTATTTCTTTTTAACTATTGCTGTAACTACAGACACTACCAAATATCAAATACCAAATATCAACATACTTATTATTCAAAACCATGGACTTTAGAGTCAGAGAGACCTTGCACAAATTACTGTATTTTATTGATCCTCAGTTTCTTCACTTGTACAGTAGAGATACTACTGCTTGCTTCCTGGGTGCTGGTGCTTTGTCAAGATATTGCATGTAAAAGTATGTGGCCTAGAACAAGGCACATAGTATATATTCATGGAAGGTAGCATTTATTACCATCTCTCAGTCCATCATTGAAAAGATGCTATAGGGACCTCCCTGGTGGCAGAAGGGGTTAAAGCACAGCACTATGTGTTATCTGCAGCCATGGTAGCACAACTTTGAACCCTGACGAGTGATGTGACCCACATGGCGCAGCAGACCTCTCCTGTCCTGCCTGCTGCTCCCCACAGGAGTGCATTTTTGTTGATCTGCTTGTTTTGCTCCCTACTCTGTCTCTGGTGAATCCTCTCCCCCTCGCCCCCCATCTCTAGTCTGTAGTCCAGTTCTTGTATGCATAAATAAATAAATCTTAAAAAAGTAATAAATAAAAAAGAGAAAAACTGCCATTTTTTTTTGTTTGTTTTCATTCTGTCCACTAAACAAGCTGTGTTCTATATCTCATCTGTCTCCCTCTCCCTACTCTCCACCCTATCCCTGATTTCCTCTGGTAACCATTGTCTTTTTTTGTTGATGTTTTTCCTGAGTTCAACTTCTATTTCTTTTAAAAAAGATTTATTTAGTTATTCATGCAGAACTAGAATACAAGCGGAGGTGCAGAGGCAGTGAGAGGATTCACCAGAGATAGAGTGGGGAGCAGAACAGGCAGGTCAACAAAGTACACTACTGAGGGGAGCAGCGGCAGGTCAGGAGAAGTCTGCCACACTATGTGGATCACCTCCAGGGCCAGGGATTGAACTCGCACTGAAATGGCTGTGGCTCACTTACAGTGCTGCGTCCTAACCCACTGCACCACCAGGGAGGGCCCTCAACTTTTATTTCATATATATTGTTTAGGTGTAATTGTCTATTTTAGGTATAAATATTCTGCGGATGAGTGAAACTATCCCAAATTTTTTCTTCAACTTATTGACTGATACCACTCAACCTAATCACATCGAGGTCCTTCTATTTTGTTCCAGGAGACACTCTGTTTCATCTTCACAGCTGTGCTCTACAGCTCCTCCTTCCACTCATCTCTTGAAAGGCATTTGGGTTGGTTTTATGATTTGGCAATTGTAAGCAATGCTGCTATGCACATGGGTGTAAACATTTTTTTTTTGTATTGGATTTTTCATGGTATTTAGGAAATATCTAATGGTAGTATTGGTAGATTAAAGGGAATTTCCATTTTTATTTTCTTGAGAAGCCTCCATACAATTTTCCTTAGGTGCTATACCAGCTCTTGCATTCCCACCAACAGTAGATGACAATTTCTTTTCTTTTCTTTTTTTTTTTTTAAGATTTATTTATTTATGCATATAGGAACTGGGGTACAGACCAGAGGTGCAGGCACCTCTGGTGCAGGTGGTAAGAGGATTCACATAGACAGAATGGGGAGCAGAACAGGCAGATTGAAGAAGTACACTGCTGAGGGGAGCAGCAGGCGAGACAGGAGAGTTCTGCAACACCATGTGGATCTCCTCCATGGCAGAGATTGAACTTGCACTGAAGTGGCGGTGGCCAGCTTCATAGTGCTGAGCTTTAAACCACTATGCCAGCAGGGAGGGTCTGACAATTTATTTTTAACTGCAACCTCCCATTTTTGTTATGGACCATTTTCACAGGGATGAAAGGACGGTATGTAATTTGCTTTCTAAACATTTTTTTCCCCACATACCTATAGGCCATCTGAATGTCTTCTCTAGGGAAGTATCTATTGAGGTCCTTTGCCCATTTTTGAATTGGGTTATTTATTTCTTTGTTGTTGTATTGTGTAAGTAATTTTTAAATTTGGAGATTGATCCCTTGTCAGATATATTAGTGTACAAATATTTTTTTCTTATTCTGTAGGATATTTTATTTTTGTGATAGTTTCTTTTGAGGTACAAAAACTTTTAAACTTGGTATAGTCCCACTTGTTTATGTTTTGCTTTTGTTTCCACTGCTATTGGTGTTGTACTCGCAAATCTTTGTAGATGTCCTATAGTGTGTCTGTCACCTGTGTTTTCTTTCAAGTACTTTCAAGTATTGAAACTCATACTTTAGGGTCACTGGAATATTACCTGGTTGGCAGCATCCTCAGAAAACTGCTGTGGAAATGTTTGAAGATATCTTCTATCTCTAAAATATTCTTACCTGAGTCTTTTGCAGTTTTATAATAAGTAATCATAGCTGTGGTTTTACTTGTAATATATTATTGATAAAAATGATGGAAATTTTGATGTAACAGCAATTGTATTAGTGCAGGGCTTCAAATAGAAAGGGATATGCAATCAAAGTAATTATGGTTATAAAGTATCTTAAAATTTAACCTTATTTTCTTTGCAAAATGTTTGGAATATGCATTGGTTATTTTTTCTTTATATAGTTAATTTTGATATATTTAAATTTAATTGTTAAAATGCCCTATGATAAAAAACTAGATGGCATATGGATCATTTCTCCCTTACCATATTATTCTTGTTTCCATTGCAAGGAATTCATCAATTCAGTAAGTTTGGTTCTAGTTCAAAGAAGCAGGGGGCAGGGAGCAAAACTTATAATGGTGTTATTGTGTGGAATGCAAAATAATCTGAGGTTTGTTCAGCAAATATAATGGTGCATTGAGGTGTTGTGTTAATGTGGGGGCCAGAAAATGAACTCTGTGTGTAGCAAATTTATTAAGTGGCAGTTTAGAGTTTAACCTAAAAATTGGAAGAAACTTGATAAGTTCAAAAGCATGAGAGCCAATATGATACAGACCTTGATAGGATAATAGTAGTGAGATGTGGAAAATGTTAAAAGGGAGGGGGATTCTGTAATGTGTGGATAAAGATGAATATGATAAATTTATCCATCCATATTAACAGAAAATTGACAATTATAGAAGAAGCAAACCTTAAGTGTTTAAATCCATACTGGAAGTGTAAAATCTAGCATAGCAATACCAAAAAAACAAACAAACAACAACAAAAAAAACCCAAACAACAACAACAAAACAAAAAGTGGGTAAAATGATTGGCAGGAAGTAAAGGCACCTATTCCATTTTCTTTTTATAGACTTGTTAGTTGGAATGAGTTGGTAGAAACTAGTGAAAAGTGGTACTGTAGGCCTAGGAAATCTGTAAGAATGTTAGTAATGGATGAATTGATGGAATTATAATAGCTTAGACACAGAAATTATTAAAACAGAATGATATAATAAAAATGCAGAAAATTATGTTGGAAAAATAAATTCTTAGTGGATGAGAAATTTGTGGTCAGCAGTGAGAGTAACATTAGGGATGCTATGGCCCCATGACTCTTAAACATTTTTTTTTTTTTTGGTTCACAGATCATTTGAGAAACTAATACATGATTTATTTCCCCTCAGAAAAGTATACATACTCACATAAGTGAGTGATTTTGCTTATCATTCCAGTAATTTCTCATACCAAGTAAACCTCAACTCTTAGACTGTAGGAATAAAATATCTACCAAAGACCAACTGAATAGCATCTTTTAAAATTCTATTGTTAACATCAAAAAAGTAGACAAATAGCAGTTATGATGGAAATGACATATTGAGACTAAAGAAGGGTCTCACTCAATTGTATACTTTAAGTTTTAGAATTAGAGTTGGGCCTGTGACTATACAGGTATTGGTGTGGGTTTGAATATTATAATTCTCTCAAGTCAATTAAATTCAACCTTCTAAAGGGAGTGAAAGACCAAAAAAAAAAAAATCCCATCACTTTATTACTCAGTTTTAGAGATTGGAATCAATGTATGCATTAAGTTAAAATTTAAAGTGATATTAAAAAAAAATGTGTAACTTGTAGGAAGCCTGAGAATACTCTAAGCACATTAATGGAAGGGCAGGAGAATATGTCACATACCAAAGATAAGTAGTTCATATAAAACCTTTTGCATCCATCTCATAAAGTAAAAGAAGCAAAAGGTGGGGGTGGGGATGGGGAAGAAGTAGGTAAAAGATTGTTCAAATGAGAAACAGGAAGAACTCAGTGTGACAGGTCAGGTGTAAATAAGAAGCAAGTCAAACTGTAAAGGAATGTAAGAAACAGCACTAAAAGGACTGCAATCCAGAAATGAAAGCTTTTTTATACATTAAAGGCAAAAGGTCAACTGGAGAATCAATGGGACTGCTTGATGATCAGGGTGCAAAAGATGTGCTAACGGGGAAGAAAGGAGATCTAGAGGCTCAATGAATTCTTTGCTTTGGTCTTTGTAGAAACATAAAAATGTCTACTGTCATCATGTCTTTTGAAGTAAAGAGACAAGAGATGTAGTATTAGATCAAATAGTGCTAAGGGAACAGGATGTTCTACCTGATTGGCATACTAGATATAAGTAATTGTGGAAACTTTACAGCCTCAATTATAAGAATCTGCAGGAACTCAAGGGGATAAACTGACTAAAGTGCAGAATGAGTTATTATATCTACTCTTATTTCCATCATAATGAAACCTGATGAGAAGATCCCACAATTTGCTAACTGGTTATGCTCATTCATATTGGTGGGCCTCTAAAGTATTAGGATCATTGACCATTAGTATAATGTATGAGGAAAATGATTCTGTTTTCTATAAAATGCTTAGATTATTTGAAGAGGTAAATAAACTCCAGGAAGAAAGAAACCAATGTAATTTGTTTAGACTTTGATGGAGTCACAAAATTTGACAACAAAGCTATTCCCAATTGTGTTACCATGGTAGTAAGAGGAATATTTCATTACACATTGGTATTAATAGAGGAAGCAAAAAGGATCTGTGAATCTGCTCTTGATGAGACCTGTAAACAGTTGGGCCCCTCCAGGAATTTCTTCTGGATCTCTATTCAACATGTTCATAGATAATTTGGATGAATAAGTATACAGAGAAGTTTCTTTGGATCCTGGATAAAGCTTTTTTTTGGTGAAATTGTAAATCAACAGAAATAAACTTTAGAAAGATCACATAAGTGGATAAGACATGTCAGGGAGACAGTAGCATCATGAGAAGTATGAGAATTGCTACCCATTTAGGTAAAATGATACCTGAATAAACTTGTAAAATTTTGGGCTCTGAATTATTTAGAAACATTATTTCATTTAGGAACCAGGAAAAGAATTGAAGTCATTACAGTTTTATCTTTCTGAATAGGTCGGTAGGATGTTGGAAGTTTCTGAAAACAAAGGTAGTGGTTTTAAAGCAAAACCACTGTGCCTGTGCATTCTTTTGCTTTTGACTGTCATATCTCAAAAACGGACATGAGCAAGACATGGTTTCAAATACTTATGAAATCTTCTAAGCTTTGTTATGAGGACCAAATTAAATATATATGAAGCTGCCTAGAACAGTGTTCCCAATGCAGCCTTAAAGGGGCATAATTAAATTAAACTCTTGTAGTTGGAAGACATAATTTTTTATTTTTAGATTTATACATACAGAGGTAGGGTACAGGCCAGAGGTGCAGGGATGGTTAGAGGATTCACCAGAGACATGGGGAGCAGAATAAGCAGATCAACGAAATACGCTGCTGAGGTGAGCAGCTGGTTGGTCAGGAGATGTCTGCCAGGACATGTGGATCACCTCCAGGGCAGGGATCGAACTGTTACTGAAGTGGCTTTAGCTTCTTAGTGCTGTGCTTAACCCACTGTGCCACCCGGGAGGGCCCGGAAGAGATTTTATCTCTCATTTGGTCCAGAAAAATCTATCAAGCTTCATATCAAACTTATCTCTAACATAGCTACAAGGAATTCACTTCTTACATGGAAAATTATTTAATTTTTGACCAGCTGTAATTGTTATTAAAGAGTTGATATTTAGTTGAAATCTATATTTCTGTAATTTGTGGAACAGAAATGACAGAAAAGAAAAGGAATCTGGGAGATGACTCAGAAAAAACCTCTTACTTTATAGATAAGCATGAGGAATATGTAGATGAAAACCAATCTAGGAAAACAAGGAAGAGATAAGTTTCCAACAAATGACCTATGATTTTTTAACAACCAGCTATAAAGTTCCCTACACACAAACCTAAATTCCTCATATAGCTACTACTTTATAGTTTTTTTTTTTTCATAGAGCATTGGGCTCTATGGGAAAAAAAAATTGTGGAGAATACTTGAAATTCTATTTTTGAGAGTTAAAACAATCTGGGAAAACCATTTCCCATAATAACTTTTTAATAACAGTATATTAGAACTTAATAGAAGACCCCCAATATCTTAAAAGTTGGTTTCCCTTAGACATGTAGGATATCTTTCTATTTTAAAAGTGTGACATTATAGAAAACTTTAAATTCAACATACTTTTATATAAAGAGTAAAAAAAATAGGACTATAATGAACATTCCTCATGTAGTAAAGACCACATGATAAACCCACATGGAACATCATTATCAAGGTGAAAAATGAAAAGCTTTTACTCTAAGATCAGGTACAAGAGTAGCTAATATTGGACAACATATATTCAAGTCATAGATAGAACAACTATGTAAGAGAAAGATATAAAAAGAATTCAAAGTAGGAAAAAGTAATTATTTTTGGAAATGATATGATAATATACATAAATACTTATAAAATCCTGAAGACTCCATTAGTAAGCTATCAGAATAAATCAATCCAAACAGTGAAGTGGAGGATTACAAAATCAATATATAAAAATTGATTGCATTGCTGTATTAAAAGAATGAACTGGAAAATAAATCACTTGTAATTACTATTGCATCAGAAAATTAAAGGCCTTGTGATACACTTAAGACCTGTGTAATGAAGGTCATAAGACATCAAGAGTAATAGAGGACTCAGAGAAATGGAAAGCTAGTCCCTGCTTATTGATTGACAGAATCAACATTGTCAAAATGAGACTCAGAGAAATGGAAAGCTAGTCCCTGCTTATTGATTGACAGAATCAACATTGTCAAAATGACTGTCTTCCCAAAGCAATATAATTTAATGCCTTCTCTATCAAAATTTCAATGACATTCTTCTAAGAAACAGGATATTACTAAACTTACTATGGAACCACAAAAGACTCTGAATAGCCAAAGTAGTCCTTACAAAAAAGAGTGGCAGTTTGGCAATATCACACTTCTATATCTCAAATTATACTTCAGAGCCATTATAATTAAAACTGCATGGTACTAATAATTAGTGGTGCTAAAAAACTAGACAGCCATATGCAAAAGAAGGAAAATAGATATTACTGTTTCACACCATACACAAAAATCAATTCAAAATGGATAAAAGATATGGGTATAATAAAAGATATGGGTATAATACCTGCAACCATAAAATAAATTGAAGACAACATATGCAAAACATTTCATGACATATGCTTCAGGTATTCCATTGTGAATTCACCTCCAGCAATAAGGAAAACAAAGGAGAACATAAATAGACTACATTATATTAAAATTTTTCTGCACTGCAAAAGAAACTAACCAAAACAAAATGACATCTCACTGAATTGAAAAAAAAAATATATTTGCACACCACACATGCATGGGAATAATATCAAAGTTCTACACAATACTTATACACTGCTCCAAAACAAAAAGAACCCACTAAAAAAATGGGCAATAGAACTAAATAAGCATTTCTCCAATGAATACATACAAATGGCTAATAGGCACAAAAGACTACTACAAATGTACCTGCCCTATGATACAGCAATTTAATTGCTAGTTGTCTGCTGGAAGAATCTAAAACTAATTTGAAGGGAACGTTGCAGTCCTATGTACTGCAGCACTACTCACAATAGCCAGGACATGAAATCAGTATGAATGCCCAAATACACATGCACACATACACACTCTCTGGATCAGCAGTCAAAAAGGTAAATGCATGCAACATTTGAAGCAGCATGCATGGAGGAGCAAAAGATGATGCTTAATGAAGTAAGTCAGAAAGAGAAAGAAAAATACTGACTGATATCACTTTTATATGGCAATTAGAAAAAAACAAAGAACCAGAGAAAACCTTAAACACTAAATCTTGAAAATTGGTTATAGAACTGAAGCACCCAAAGGAGAAATGGAGAAGTGGCTATGGGTACATTGGTGGTAGTAGTTCTGTGGCAACACCACTTGAGTGGGGAGAACCTACACATCTAAAATTAAGGTACACCAAAGTTAACTTAATAAAATGTTAAAAAAAAAACCCTGTCAACAATATATTGAAATTCTATAACTTAACAATTGAAAGTAACTTGGCAAAAAAGAAATGTATGGAGGTAATATTGTGTATTACTGATAATATGTTCAATTGAGTTGTATGAATAACAAGTCAGATTTTGAGATAGCAAGAATAAAAATTTTTAAAAGACAATAAAACTATGTAAACAAGAAAAAATTAGCTACACCATCTAACAGATAATATAATTACTGTTAAATCTTGTGTAATTTTTTCCCAGTTCTTTCATGAACTATGTGTGTGCATGTGTCTGTACATATGTATGCATAGGTAGGTACAGATCTACACTCCAATTTTTTTTTTTAAGATTTATTTACTTATGCATACAGAATTGGGGGTACTGGCCAGAGGTGCGGAGGGTGAGAGGATTCACCAGAGACAGAGTGGGAGTAGGACAGGCAGATCGACCACATACACTGTCGAGGGGAGTAATGGGAGACAGGGGAGGTCTGCTGCGCTATGTGGATCCCCTTCAGGGCAGTATCAAACTCACTGAAGCAGCTGTGGCTGGCTTGCAGTGCCACACCCTAATCCATTGCACCACTAGATAGGGCCTCCAATTTTTCTTTATCCAAACCATCTTTCATATTGTTACGTATCTTTTGAAAAACATGATTTTTGATGTCAAATGGATTATAAATGATGCCATGATGAATAGGAAAAGTGTATAGATCTATCAAAGAGTTTTAGACAAGGAAAGTTGAAAACTACCCCATTGGTTTTCCTAACATTTGTATGAACTTGGTTATTGTGGTTGATTATTGTCATTTATTCAAAAAAAGTGGTAAATATTAACACTTGAGTTTAAAATTTAAACTCCTAACGTGCCATATAAAGGATATATTCCTGGTTTTATCTTCTTATCATTCCTGTTTCAATTATTAGCATATTGTCACATTTCCCCAACTATCATCAATACTTGTTATTGTTTTATACTCTTAGCTCAACCCCATTGGTTTACATGCTTTGCTTCCTCTTCCTGTCATTATTCTATTGGCTACTGAATTTATTTGCTTCTTTTTGTTCTCTGAACTGTTTTTTGAGTGACGCTGTTATTGATATATTGAAGTTAGTAACCTTTTGATACTTGGTTGTGGCTTTTCTTTTGTTATTTGCCCATGAATTTTATATGTGGTGGTTTTATTTATGTAGAGTATTATTATTTTTTAATATAATCAAATCTTCCAATTTTTTTCTTAAAGACTTAATCTTCAGAGTATTTTTTTCCTGTTACCTTTATAATTCTGAATCTTTACTTTTGAATTTTAAATTTTGATGTATACTATGAATAAATTTTAAAGTTTCCCTTTAAATGGTATTCTCTCTATATCAGAATATTTAATTAAACAGCTCATTCTTTAACCACTGTTTAAAGTATTACTTTTGTCATATATTACATTTACATATTGGTTGGTTGCTGACTGTTCTTTTCTGTTTATTTTACCTGTATCTCCTTTCAAACCTATGGTACACTGTAATTGTACAATGTGCCCTAGTCGTCTATGATGAATATCTCCCCTTGTTTTTCCTTTTCATCATTTAGTTATATTTGGTGATTTTATTCAAAGTAGGTAAAATTATTGTTTTCCAAGTTAAAGAATTCCTTTGATGTTTTGTTTTATTGTTTTAAAATTTATATATTTTACATCATTATTGGTTTTTGTACAATATATGCTTGCATGCTTTTTCCTTTTAGGTTTATGCTCCATAAAATTCCCACCACCATTCACCTGTGAAACATCACCTAGGCCTTTGTACTCTTTTCTCCCTTGTTTTAATCCCTCTAACTCACCTCCCTTGCAGAATGTTTCTGATTTGTGGTTGCCTGCTATTTTTTTTTCTTCTTTTGGTTATTATTGTTCTTTTTCCTGATCCCTAACTTGGTTCTTTATTTCTCCTATAAGTGAAACCATCTGATATTTTTCTTTTTCTTTTTGACTTATTTCATTAAGCATAATCTCTTCTAGTTCCATTTATGTTGCTGTGAATGGCATGAGTTTATCTTTTTGATTGCTGAGTAGTACTCCATTCTGTACATTGATCCAGTCATCTAATTTTGGACATTTGGGTTGTTTCTATATCTTACATGCTGCAAATAGTGCTGCAGTAAACATAGGTGTGTAGGTATCTATTTGAATTGCTGTTTTTGTGTTCTTTAGGTAGATTCCAAGGAATAGAATGGCTCCATTTTTAGTAGTTTGAGAAATCCTCACACAGCTTTCAGTATGATTGGGCAGTTTGCAGTCCACCAGCAGTGTAGGAGGGTTCCTTTTTTACCACATCCTCGCCAACATCTCTTGTTGCCTGTTTTTTTTTTTAATGTGTGTCATTTTCACTGGTAAGGTGGTTTTAATTTGCATTTCCTTGATTATGAGGGATGTTGAACCCTCATATATTTTTCCTACACCTGTTGGCCATTTGCATTTTCTCTTTGGAGAAATGTCTTTTTAGCTCTTCTCTCATTTTTTGATTGGGTTATTTACTTCATTTTTCTTGAGTTTGTGTGAGTTCTTTGTATATTATTGTGTGAAGTGCAAAAATTTTATCCCAATCAGTAGGGTATCTCTTTGTTTTGTTTAGTGTTATTTTTTTTCTAAGGAGCTTTTTAGTTTGATATAGTCCCAGTTGTTTATCTTTTTCTTCACTTTCTTTGCTTTGGAGGCTGTGTGTATCATCTTTAAAGATGATACTGAGTTGTATATTGTGTAGTAAATTTACCTATATTTTCTTCTATTTTAAGGACTCAGGTCTTACTTTCAGGACTTTTATCCATTTTGAGTTGGTTTTTATTATGCATGGTGTGAAGTAGTTGTCTAGCTTCAGTCTTTTGAATGTGGTAGTCTGGTTTTCCCATCACCATTTATAGAACTGTCCTTGTTCCAGTGCATATTCTTTGCTCTTTTGTCAAAGATTAGTTGTCTGTAGTTCTGTGGATTTATTTCTGGTTTTTCTTTTTTATTTATCCTTAAAAAATTTGTTGTTGTTATTATTTTTGCATCATTCTTCATTTTTTACATTTTTTCATCTCAGTTGTAATCCCCATGGACTTCCCACTACCAATTAACCCATGTGCCATCACCATAGTCCTGTACCCTCTTCCCACACTCCTAAGTATATACCAAAGGACACAAAAACATTAATTCAAAAGGACATCTGCACCCCTATTTTTATTGCTGCTCTCTTTATAATAGGGAAGATGTTATATCAACCCAAGAGTCCAAAAATAGATAACTGGATCAAGAAGACACAGTACATATACACAATAGAATTAGTACTCAGCAATCAAAAAAGATAAACTCATGCCATGTGCAGCAATCAAAAAAGATAAACTCATGCCATGTGCAGCAACATGGATGGAGCTGGAAGAGATCATGCTTAGTGAAGTGAGCCAGAAAGAAAAATAAAAAATGCTGATGGTTTCACTCATAGAAGAAGCATATTTCTGGGTTTTTTATGTGATTGCATTGTTCTCTGTGTCTGTTTTTTTTCCCCCAGTACCATACCATTTTAATTATTATGGCTTTGTAGTATAGTTTGAGATCAGCAAGTATAATACCACCATTTTCCTTTTTTTTTTAGTCAGGAGACTTGCCATTCAGTTTTTTGTGGTTCCATATGAATTTCCTCAATATTCTATTTCTTTGAAGAATGCCATTAATTTTTTATCAGATATAATTTAATATGTAAATTGCTTTTGGTAGAATGGACATTTTGATAATGTTCTTTTTTTTTATTTTGGTACTCTTTTTTAAAAAGATTTACTTATTTATGCATACAGTATTGGGGTACAAGACAGAGGTGCGAGGGCCGTGATAGGATTCACTAGAGACAGAGAGGGGAGCAAAACAGATGGATGAGGTACACTGCTGTGGGGAGCAGCAGACATGTCAAGAGAGGTCTGCCACACCTTGTGGATCACCTCTGGGGCTGAGGATCGAACCTGCACTGAAGTGGCTGAGGCTAGCTTTCATTGCTGCATCCTAACCCATTGCGCCAACAAGGAGGTCCTGATGTTAATTCTTTCTAATTCATGGCAAGAGATGTCTTTCCCTTTCTTTGTTTCTTGTATTTATTTTAACAATGTCTTACAATTTTCTTTGTATAGGTCTTTCACCTCTTTCACTAAGTTTCCTCTCAAGTATTTGCTTTCAATTATAAAAGGGATGGCTTTCTTAATTTCTTCTTCAACAGAATGATTGCATATAGGAAGGCTACTGATTTGTGTGTGTTCATTTTGTATCTTGCATCTTTACTAGTTTATAATTTTGATTAGTTTTTCTGTGCAGCTTTTAGGATTCACTGTGTGTAGTATATCAAATGCAAATGGTAATGGTTTTACTTCTTTCCTAGTCTAGATTCCTTGTATGTCTTTCTCTTGTCTTGTTGCTCTGGATAGGACTTCCAGTATTATATTGAACAGAATTGGTGTGATTGAACATCCTTGCCTTGTTCCAGATCTTAAGGGCAAGGCTTTCAGCTTTTCATCATGGAGGATATTATTGGCTGTGGGTTTGCCCGTGGGTTTGCCCTATATGGCTTTTATTATCTTAAGGTATATTCCTTCTATCCTGTGGATTTTGAGGGCCTTCGTCATGAACTGATGTTGAACTTTTTTAATGCTTTCTTAGCATCTATTGATATATTTGGTTTTTATTTTTCTTTTTGTTGATGTGCTGGCTGACATTAATTGATTTTTAGATATTGAACAATCCTTGTGTCCCTGGAATAAATTCCACTTGGTCATAGTGTATTATCTTTTTGATTCATTGTTTGATTATTTTTGTTATGATTTTGTTCAGGATTTTTGCATCAGTATTCATTAGAGAGATTGGCCTGGAGTTTTCTTTTTTTGTGTGTTGTCTTTGGTTTTGGTATTAGTGTAATGTTGGCTTCATAAAATATATTCAGTAGTATTTGTTCTTAATTTCTCCTTTTGTGTAATATAGGCACTAGTTTACTTTTCAACATTTCATAGAATTAATTTGTGAATCCATCTAGTGCTGGGCTTTTGTTTTGAGGGAGGGGTTTGGTTACTTTTTCAATTTCATTGCTTGTAATTGCCTGTTTAGGTGTTCTGTTTCTTTTTAATCTAGCTTTGGAGGATTATATCATTCTAGGAATTTGTCTACCTCTTCTAGACTGTTGAACATATTTGTATATAACTGTTCATAATGGTCTCTGGTTATTCTTTGGATTTCTGCTATATCTGTTGTAAATTCTCCTTCATTTACAATCTCATTTACTTGAGTTTTCTCTTATTGTTTCTTTGTGAGACTGGCTAAAGGTTTTTCTATTTTGCTAATTTTTTTTTTTTGAAGAACCAGCATTTGGTTTTGTTGTTCATCTGGATTAAAAAAAATGTTTTTTTCATTTATTTTTTCTTTGATTTTTATTATTTCCTTTCTTTTACTGGCTTGTGGGTTTTTTTCTCTTGTTCTTTTTCTAGTTCTTTGTGATAGGAGATTAGGTTGTTTCTGTGAGTTCTTATTTCTTGATATGAGTCTGTATTGCTGTATACTTTCCTCTTATTACTATTTTTGCTGTGTCCCACACATTTTGGAAAGTTGTTTTTCATATGTAGGTATTTTTTTTTTTTAAAGATTTTTTTATTTATTCATACAGAACTGGGGTACAGGCCAGAGATGCGGAGGGTGAGAGGATTCACCACACACAGAGCGGGGAGCAGAACAGGCAGATCGACAAGTACACTGCCGAGGGGAGCAGTGGGCGGGTCAGGAGAGGTCTGCCACGCCATGTGGTCACCTCCGGGGCAGGCGGGAATCGAACTCATGAGGAAGTGGCTTTAGTTTCTCAGTGCAGTGATTTAACCCGCTGCGCCACAAGGGAGGGCCCCATATGTAGGTATTTTTAAAAAATTCGTCTATAATCTTCTCATCCATCCAGTGGTCTTCCACGAAGTGGGAGGATTCCTCTTTCTTTTCATGGTTTATTTCTTACTTGATACCTATATGATCAGAAGAGATAGTTGGTATGATTTTGATCTTAGTTTATCTGTTGATGTTTATCTTCTGTCCCAGTATGTAATCAATCCTGGGGAATGTGCATTTGAGAAAAATGTGCACGGGGGCTACTGGACTTGAGAGTTGGGGGGGGGGGTTTCCGCAGTTCACACTTAGATGCACAACCGGCCACTCTACTACTGCTGTGGTAGATATTATTTTGAGCTGTGATTTGCTCCAGGAGCCCCTGCTTTTTTTTTGACCTCTTCTATGTAGTGTGGGATCTAACATCTCAGTCTGTGATAGTCAAGAGTTTCATGAAGTGCTCCACTTCCAGACACATTCTAAGCCAAGTCTACTGGGAGATGCTTGCAAACTGGATGGAATTTGCTTCTCTGTTGATCTGCTTAGGTATCTTTAGTCATGACCTGGAAAAATACAGCGATCATAAGAGAATCTGTAGTGAAAGAAGAAATAAAAGGAAAGAAGAGTATGAAAAGGAAATGTAAAAGGAACAAAGGCAGGAGAAGAATGAAAGGGGCAAAATAATGGGGAAGAGGAAAGAGAAGTAGGGAGCGATGGAGAATTAACAGAAAGAGATGAGAATATAGTAATAATAATGTTTTAGGGGAGAAAGGAGAACACCAAAGGAAACAAAATAGAGATAAGTAAGTAGAGATAAGTAAGAAGGAAGGGCACAACAAACAATTGACCAAATAAACAAACACAGATACAGGTGGAGGGAAAATTGCTTTTCAGGCCGCTGATGGTTCCCAGCGAGCTAGCTGTTGCTGTTTTAGCCTGGCCTGCTGGGGAGAGCTTTACGGCTGAGTAGGATGTATTTCCAGGGTCTGCTATCTCCCTTGTAGTGTACTGAGTGAGGATAAAAATGGGCAATGAAGTCAAAGCATAAACTTTAGAGTGTCTAATAGTCTCTGACAATGTCTACTTCAGATGTGGGTATGGAAGATCTGTATTCTTTCTGGGGCCTTGAGGTACTTAGGTCCACTTTGGGGGCTCCTGAGGCCTCGTTCCACCTGAGATCTTGGGGGTATCAAGAGATTCCCAATGTAGGGATCACTCTAAAGGCTCTATTTGATGCCCCTCCTGCTGGTAGATGTGAACAGTTAAATAGTATGTCCTTCCTGGAATAATGTCAGCTGCAGCCTCCATGTTTTGGGTTTTAATGGTTGGTTATTTTGTTCTGATCACTAGGTGGCCTTTGAGATGTCTCCTAGTAAACTTTCAGAACTGTGCCTTTTGCCTCTGTTCTCTGGGGAAAAATAGGAGTGGGTGGGAAAGGGGTGCCCCAAAACAAAGGGGCTTGCACCTAGGGCTGGGCCGGCCCTGAGGAGTTCACAGGTGTCTCATGATTCTACGGGTATTGTGTCTCCAAGCTTTTTCTCCTTTTCTGCTAGGTGAATTGGGCCAGATTTTTGGTTATGGAGGGGAGAATGATTTTAGATAGATGATTTTCTGTCCTCCCTCCTGCTGTCATTTCAACTTTTCCTCTGCTTCTGGGCAAATCACAGTGATACCAGCTTTGTCCAACACATCCTAGGTCCAGCCAGGAAGTTGTTGCTATTTCTCCTCATCAGTTATTTTTATGAGTGATCTTAATCCTTGTGACCCTTCACTGTGATGTTGGTGACGTCCCTTTGAAGTTTTACTGAGATTTAGCGGGCAAGAATTTTTCTCTTCCCTTACTGATTATTTTAGTAATTTTGAGTATTCAAGTATTCCATGAGTCTCATTGAGTGGTTTAAACAATTGTCTTAATCAGTTTTTGCTTTTTATATTTTTTTAACCTAACTTGCTATTGTTTTACTAAAAAATTTTACATATTTTTTCAAGTTTGTTAAGGCACTAGTTTTTGTGTGTTTTAATTGCAATTTGAGGTCATAGGTTGATTTAGTGATCAAGTTTGTAAGTTTTCCATTTTTATTAAGCTTGAATGATTTTATTTTATTTTTTAAAATTATTGAGATATAGTTGACATGAAAGCATGTAAGTTTAAGATGTAGGTGCTTATTTATCTTATATGTTGTGATGTGATTACCATAGGACTAATACCTTGATCATAACACATAATTATCACTTCAGTTTTTGCTGGGATCATTTTAGAAATAGCCCCATAGCTTTGATAATAGGTATCTTTAGGTAACAGGAAAAGTAAATTTTCTTCAATTCTTAGATTAAAATTTTTCTGAAATTTCTAAAAGACATTTGGTTCGTGTTTGATAGGGTTGTAGTTTTTATTATATAATAGTTATTTGTCTGTTCAGCTGAATTTGTGAACATTGCTCTAAATTATATATTACCTCAAAGTTTATTAAGCACCTCTACTTGTTACTAGGTTATTTTTCTAATTTTGTAATTTTCTATGTTCAATGCCTGTCATTGGAAAATTGATCTTCTTATTGTTTAATTAGCACATTTAATTTTTGTATTTTCATAAAGAATCTCATCTTCAATTTATCAAGATAGCAGTTTCATTTATTTTTGAAACTGAAATTTGTAGCATACTTTTAGGTTAATCTCTCATTTAGTGATTTTTTTTTTTTAAAGATTATTTATACATACAGAACTGGGGTACAGGCCAGAATTGCAGGGCCAGCGAGATAATTCACCAGAGACAGAGTGGGGAGCAGAACAGGCCAACTGACGAAGTACACTGCTGAAGGGAGGAGCGGGTGGGTCAGGAGAAGTCTGCTGTGCCATATGGGTCACCTCCAGGGCAGGGGTCAAACTCATGCTGGAGTGGCTTTAGCTTCTTAGTGCTGTGCTTTAATCTGCTGCACTACCAGGGAGGACCCTTGAATTTTTTAAATTGATAAACATATCTGTTTAAAATTAGGAAACTGTATTTTCATATTTTTTGTCTTTTCTTTAGAAATATCAGATTACTTTTATTTTAGATTTCTACCTATCCTTCATGTTTATGTTATGTCTTCTCAGTTGCATTCTTATTACTTTTCTTCTTTGCTCTGAAATTAGTTTTCAGGTTTGTTCTCCATGTAACCTACTCCAGTTTGGCAGCATTGAATTTTGCTCTTTTTACTTTTACACATTTGTGTCAAAGAATTCTTATCTTCCTGCACTGTAATTTTTTCTGTTCTCTAAACTGGTGCTGTTGTCTCATGTGGCCTGTATGCTTGAATTTTATTGACTGGGTAAAGAAAATGTTATCCATAGTTTATTTTTTCCCCTACATAAATGGTTTTGAAATTCTTGTCTTTTTGTATCTGGAGTGCTATGTTTTCGCTCTTTTATTTTATAGATTATTTTATAGATCCTCTCCTACCCTTCCCTGAATGAGTTCTCATATCTTGTTGTATGGTGTTTGCTGGCAAACAAAGTAGGTAGCTTTACTTACTCTTCCTGTTTTGTTGCTGTTCAAACTGCTTCTCTTGACATTTAAATTTTTTATTTATGTGGTAGCATTGCTCTACGACACTATATATGAAGTATAAGTTTACATTTCTTTAAATATGTTACGCCATCATGCCCACCACCAAAGCATCAATATTCTATTGGTCTCCCTGCCTGCTTTTCCTGTATAGCCTACCCTCACCCTCTGGTAGCCTCTATTCTGAATTCAGATTTCTAGAATTTATTTTGTTTTATTTTTGCCTTTTGCCTCCCTTGTTTCCTTATATTTTACATATAATGTAAAAGTATCCTTGACATAAATTTAGATGCATGACAGGAATGGCCAGTCTCATCAAGACAATGATATCATTTCCTCTTCTTTCTGTACATTTTATTTATCTGTTGTTCTATTGACTAACTTTCTATGGCTGTCAATATAATAGTTCTTCTTTCCAAGAATAAAAATGGGTCTCCTATCTGGTATATTGAAGTCTAGCCCTTGCCACATTGCTTTCCATTTGGTGTTAGTAGTAAATAAATGCTAGGGCCTCCTTCCAGACCCCTGCTTTCAAATATGGTTGTTCTCACTTGCAAAGTTGAGCTGTTCTACTTTCCCCCACCTGCTGTATTGTTATCACAGTTCTCCAAGAGGTCATATATTTTTTTAATGCTGTTTTTCAATTAGGTGATGTTAAGGGATCCCTAGTTATATCATTTAGAATATACCTAGCAGAATAATCTCAACATTGCTGTTCCATTATCCTTTTACTTAGAATTACTCTACTTGTTAAAAAAATTAAAATAATTTCTAATTTGATAAATAAATCCTTTTTAATTGACCTACTATGAGTAATAGTTCAGTTATATATTATTAGAAAACAACTTTTCTTTATTTGATAGATGAATCATATTCATTATCATTTTATTTTTGTTAGATTATTAATAATTTTGAACTTTTGTTCATTGATGAAATATGTAATGTATTGTATTATCTATTTGTGTTCCTTTTTGTTGTCATATTAGTCTTCTGAACTCTTGAAAAATTGTCCAAATTGTCTCATCTTATCAGTTTAATTAATTTTTCTCATTTTGCTTTTTAATTTGATTTCCATTTTAATGTATGAAACACTACATTTATTTATATAACTTAATAATATTCCTTTGTTGACTTCTTTTATTAATGTTATGTTTAAAAATATGCTTTTATCCTGAAATATGGCAATAATTGATCCCTTTGGTCAGGTTTTTATGACTTACATTAAAATATTTTTCTTCCCATTTTTAACAAATTATGTTCTTTTGCCATGAATGGACTACTATACATATCTTGGGATTTATCATAGTGTTATCACTAATTATCACTAATAATAGTGGAGCTGTTTTTTTTTTTTACCACCCTTTTAAGACTCCAAGACTCTACAAACATTATCTCATTAGTTTACACAACACCCATGTGGGTTAGGTAATAACTGTGATCAAAGTTCCACATGCTGTTTTTAGAAAGTCTCTAGAACAATACGGCTTAATTTAGTTAACAAAACATTTGTAAGCAGTCTTTAAAGTTTGGGATGAAAATGTAGTTTAATGGCAGCTTTGCCAATTTATTTGTTTTCTCACTTCAATTTTTAATCTGTGGAAAATTTGCTGTCATACGTTTTTCTAAGTGACATAAAATGGGTTATGATAGAAAAGACAGAGGTTTAAAATTTTAGATGAATAGTTCTTAATTTTGGTTTAACAGAATTATCTGAGAAGTTTTAAAAATAATATTAATGTTATAACTCCTCTACCCCAGAAATTATATTTAATTGATCTGTGGTAGGACAGGGCATTAATAAGAGTTGCTCAAAAGCGCTCCAGATGAATCTAGTACACAGCAGAAACAGAAAACCATTACTTGACATCAATTGGTCTAAAAACTGTGGTCTCCAGACTTGCTGCATCACCTTGAAACTTGTCATAAATGTGAATTATGAAACTACATGCTAGGTCTTTTAACCAGAAGCTCTGAAGATAGTGTTTAGTATTCTGTGTGTGTGTGTGATGATATCATTATAGATGTGGAGAAAAATGAACCCTCTTGCACTGTTGGTGGGCATGCAAACTGTTCCAATTACTATGGAAAGCTGTGTGAAGGACTTTCAAATTACTAAAAATGGAGTTACATATGACCCAGCAATTCCACTTCTAGGAATCTCTCCAAAGGACACAAAAACATTAATTTTAAAGGAAACCTACACACCTATGTTTATTGCAGCACAACTTATAACAGCTAAGATATGAAAACTATCTAAATACCCCCAATGAATGGATCAAGAAGATTTGGTAAACACATATAATGAAATATTGTTCATGATTCAAAAAAGAAAAGCCCATGGATTTCACAAAAACATGGATGGAGCTGGAAGGGGTTATGGTCAATGAAAAGTCAGAGGGAAAAATAATTAGATGGCATCACTTATTGGAGGAATTTAGGGAAACTGAGCAAAGAGTCACAAAAAAAAAAGAAAGAAAGAAAACTTGGAGGCAGACTGGGATCTGAGGCATATGATGGTAGGGGGTGCGTGAGGGTCAAGCATGGGAGGGAAGAGCATAAAGGACTATGGAGAATGTTCATGTGTGTTATGGGGGTAGGAGATTTACAGGGAAACAAAGATTTTTCTCCCCTTACACCTGAGGGGAGAAATCAAATACTGAGCAAAAATGAATGATAATGTAAAAACAAATTAAAAATTCAATTAAAAAGAAACCTCATCAATTATACAAAAACATCCAATCAGTTGTCAGAAACTTGTATCCAAGTATTTATTTTTGTAGTTGCTCTTGTAGTAAAGATAACATCAGTTTTTAAGTAAAACTAGTATACATTTTTCTCTTTTTTATATCTTACTCATTTCAAAATTCATGGAGTTGGACTTTCATCATATTAAAATGTAAAATTTTAAAATGTAAAATTTCAAAATTCATGGAGTTGGACTTTCACCATATTAAAATGTAAAATTTTCTATTACTTTTAATATTCAGCATCTTAAGTTCATGAAGTATAACAACTATCACTTGTCTATCAATGAGAAACAATGTGCTGAGGTTTATTTCTATTTATTAAATAATAATTTATTCTTTTAATTGTGGTAACATTTGGATTACTCCTAATTGGAGATACTAGATTTATCCAAGGCTTGCATCTCTTTTATGGACTATAACTATTTCTGCTCTCATTTTTATAATTGCTTTGAGAGTCTGGAAACAAACTATAGGGAAAAAGTGCTATGTTGAGTATAACAATAGGATAGGTAGCCCTATTAATAGATTTAAAAAAAATTATTCATACAGAACTGGGGTACAGGCCAGAGATGCTGAGGGTGAGAGGATTCACCAGAGACAGAGCGGGGGGCAGAACAGGCAGATAGACGAAGTACACTGCTGAGGGGAGCAGCGGGCAGGTCAGGAGAGGTCTGCTGTGCCATGTGGATCTCCTCTGGGGCAGGTGGGGATTGAACTCATGCGAAAGTGGCTTAAGCTTCTCAATGCTGTGCTTAAACCTGCTGCACCACTAGGGAGGGCCAATAGATTTCTTATTTAGCATTATTTTCCAACTCTCTCCTGCCTTGATCTTCACCTTGTTTCCCACAAAGAATAAATTAAGAATAAATTTACAGTTATTTTCCCTTTTCTACTTCCCCCTTTCCTTCACAATCCAGGGAGTATTTATTAACGAGCTGTAGCTCTGTTTCTTAAGTAGCTGACAGTCTATTTGGGCTATGTAAAATGAGCCACAATATGATATATGAATATGATCACAAACAAAGGAGTAGTTAGTTTGAGTTGGGAAACAATGTTCTCATATAGGGTTTTATAGAGTTGTATCTATTCAAGCCACTAGGTGGATTTCTCAGACAAGGAGTTAACAGAAAACAAATTCACTCCTGGTATTTCAAATAGGGTACTGTAGACCACATTATTGACTGAAGGCATAGAGGGAGCTGAGAAGCAAGAAAAGAACACTGTTACCTTTACATATTGTAGAAGGGATAAAAAGAAATGAAGTTCCTGGAGCCCAGTGGGAACCAGAACCGTGGAGGTTCTGTTTGAAGTAGTAGTGTGGAAACAACAGGTTACTTCTAGAGATGTCATGCTTAAGCTGGGAGGGAATTGTTTAGAAATTATTTGATTTATTTTCTTTAATAGGAACTGGATAAAACAGTTTCCTGACACTCAGGTGAGGGTTCAGGAACACTGAGTAGGACAGAACTGGTTGAGAATGGATAGAGATGAAATCAAATAACCAGAGAGAGAAGGGAGAAAATGGCAAAATGGGAGAAGCAGCATTTTGTCCTGTTCATACAAATGCAAGATATTGGTAACTCTGGCAAACAGCAAGAACCACAGGAGGCAGGAAAAATGAACAAAAAAGAGTAGTAGCTGAATATGATAATCATACAATTACTGGGTAAGTAATAATAACAGCTAGTAACTTAAGTGTGAGGTATTGGGCTAAATATATAATGTGCCATTCAATTCTCACATTGTCATGAGGTTGATTTCCTAATGTAGCAATTCTAACTCTTGTGTACAGTTGTTATACATTTAAAAAAATGGACTCAGATTTGTCTCTGAACATTTAGCCCACCTTGGGAAATTGTATATTATTCTTTCTTTTGGTACCTGCCTTCTCCATTGAATTACACATAAATCCAGGAGATTTCAGTGGTGCTCATATAAGTGAGGCTTCTAATTTCCAGGTCATTATATTGTGTTTAACTCCTTGTTACTTGAATCTCTTAATTCTTACCTGTGGATTTGACACTGGGATCTTTGTTGAGGTTGTAATCCCCAATTGAATTTCCACTTTCTTTGTATATTCTTTTTTCATTCTTAATGTCATAATTTTTGGTAAAAATCTTTTGGTAAAAATCTTTTGGAAGTTTATGTTCTTCTTCCTCTTTCAGAAACAGTTTTACTTTGAGTTTTAAATTTGTATTAATCATGATCTATGGCAGATTTTAAAATTTTATATTTTTGTAATCTGTTCTTTTAGGAAGTAGAATAGTTAATGCCTCTTGGAGATTGGGACATATTCCATCTTATCACCAACCCTCTTGTCAACATTTGGTCAACTTTTTTGGTAAGAGACCAGATAGTAAATAATTCATGATTTGTAGACCAAGTAGCAAAACTGAGGATATAATATAAATAATCATACAATAAATAGAGAAAATAAATTTCTAAATGTTTTTGTTTAATTGAAGTAAAATATTATAGCCACGATGGAACTCAGTATGGAGGTTCCTCAAAAAAAAAAAAAAAAAAAGTAGAGCCACCAATTTGACATACCAGTTCTACTTCTGGTATTTATATGAAAAAGTATATACACTAATTTTATTAGTGTAGTGTGGGAACTTGTGAAGGGGTCAGAAGGTAAAGTGACATAGAAACTATCAGTATTAAAAAATAGCAACCAAATACAATTTTTTGGTAAAAGTAATTTGCTAATAGGGAGAGTAGAATTACTGTTTGCTCAGATAGCATTTCACTTAATTGGGGGTGCAGAGAATTGGTTGCAAATGTTTGTCTTTTTATGTTGGTCTGTAATTAGAATTTACATATTTTATTTTTGAAAGTCTTTATAGAGAATTATATGAAGCAAATACTAATATTAACTCAAAAGCATCCGATTTTTAAATTGAATACAGAAAGACATTTATAGAATTAGATTTTTTTCTCACATTTTTCTTTGCTCATCATATTTCAGATTAATCCCTTACAATTGAAAAGTAGGTAGAAACTCCTCAATTGCACAGTAAAATAGATTTTGAGTTATTGGAAATTTCCCTTGCACTTGCATCAAAGTTTGATGTACTGCTATGCTTTGAGCTCAGAAAATATATCTGCTGCAAATGTGTGTGGGAACGGAAATCTCACTTTTTGTTTTAACTCTTGACAGCATGAGAAGTATATAAAGCAGCTTGACATGACTTGTAATTCAAACAACATTAGTTGTCATTAAAATGTCTTTATTGCTGTAAAAGTTTTACATGTAAGTACTATTTTACCTTGTAATTTTAGCTTGAATTCATTAAAAAACATTTTTTCAAGTCCACAGGAAAATATGATTGTCAAAGCTATTCAATATCAATGATAGTGGTAGTGTTAAGGGGAAGGATGTCCTATAGGAACTCTGCAGAGTCTTATGGACTCCACCCCCTACTCCAGCTTTCTGGACACTATCCCCTACTCCAGTGACTGGAAACTACAACTCCCAGCAGTACCAGGGAGAGAACTGCGAGGACCCAAGGCCAGAGCTAGCAGGAATGAATTCTGAGACATTTGGGGGATAAATAGGGCACGATTGCATCTCGTGGGCGCTCTCTCTCTCTCTCTTGGGAAGCAGCTCTTGGGATCGAGTGATTTGGTGTGTTCAGTCAGCCTAGCCGTAAGGTATTCCACTTACTTTGTATCCTGCTCTCTTTCCCTGGGTTGTTTCCTATTTCTTTCCCCTTTTCCAAATAAACCCATTATTGACCCTTTTGTGTGTATCTGCAGTGTAACTGAGTTGTGAGCGCGTGGGTGAGGCCCCACAGGCAGGCGGCCCAGTCCACTCTGGGCTACCCTGTAACCGTAGTTCTTATGCAGAATAGTCTTTACATTGACACTGAGCTCTAAAAAAGTCACAGTAAAAATTTACCACTCTTGGCCCTCCCTGGTGGCACAGTGGGTTAAAGCACAGCACTGAGAGGCTAAAGCCACTTCAGCATGAGTTTGAGCCCCCGGCCTGGAGGTGACCCACATGGCATGGCAGACCTCTCCTGACTCACCCACTGCTCCCCTCAGAAGGGTACACCATTGGTTGGCCTGTTCTGCTCCTGTCTCTGTCTCTGGTGAAGCCTCTCCCCGCCCCTGCACCTCTGGCCTGTACTCCAGTTCTGTATTCATAAATAAATAAATCTTTTTTTTTTCAAGATTTTATTTATTTATTTGTGCATACAGTACTGGGGTATAGGCCAGAGGCTCAGGGCGGTGAGAGGCTTCACCAGAGACAGAGTGGGGAGCAGAACAGGCAGATTGACGAAGTACACTGCTGAGGGGAGTAGCGGGTGGGTCAGGAGAGGTCTGCCACACCATGTGGTCACCTCCGGGGCAGGCGGGGATCGAAATCATGCGGAAGCAGCTTTAGATTCTCAGTGTTGTGCTTTAACCCGCTGCGCCACCAGGGAGGGCCTAAATAAATCTTTTAAAAAACATTTTTTTACCACTTTTTTAAGTCTGTGGTAGAATAAGCTAGGATATTTAGCTTCTGGTTTTTGAGAAAACTTCATGGAACTAGCAATGGTTAAAACTATCAGAGCAAATGGAAATCACCATTAACATTAAACATATGGTTTAATGTCACATGATTAAAATATTTTTCTTAACATATTTGTTGATGAATAAAAAAGTGAATAACCTTAAGCTTTAAACATCTTACGTTTTTCCAAGTTCTATAAATTTGTCTTTTTTTGCTTCACACATAATTTCTACCACCCTTAGTTATAATAGCTTAGCAGAGTTATAGCATCTTAGCAGATTCCACTTGTATTAAATTAATATTTTTTCAACATCTTTGGAAAAAGTCTTGTTTGTAGTTGCTCCATGCAGCCTATTCATAGAGGCTAATTTTCAGTCACTTCTAAATTGTCATTGGCTCCTTGTATAAAGAACAACTGAGCTTTATCCATAACATTTGTCAACTCATCAAAGCCAAGGAAAACCACTGAAAATAAATTTCCCTCATTTTAAAATTGACTATTGATATTCCTCCCAATGTCCTCAACTCTTTGAACAACTGTTATTAATAAAAGACTAATAGTCCTAAAACGTTTATTTTCTCTGGACATATTGCTTTGGATCTTGCAATCAAATATGACTTAATTAACCCACTATTGGTAAATGGTTTTCCTTGCTTGGCTAACAAATGAGTCATGCATTCACTTTGGTTGTAGTCCCATTTTCTTTTTTATGGAGATACTGTGTTTTAGATTTTTTAATTTTCCTGGCCACTGTTTTCTTTCAAATTGGGAAAATTTTGATCAATGCTTGATCTGGCATATGCTGTATTCTAGTAGCACAGATATAAAGTCATTGACAACCAAAATGCATTGCCATGTATTTCAATACCAAAATAGTCCACCTGTCAGTGTGTGCTAAAATTATGACATTTGAAGTCTACCTTTTTCCTTCTTTGTTTTGATGTGATATGTATGCAGTAGTAGTGGAAGCTTTCTGGTAATATAATACATGGCATTTTAAAAACTGACTTGTAGTGTACAGAGCATTTATGTAAATCAGTGAGGGTGAGAATGTCACATGTGGTCTCTGTCACAGCTACTCAACTCTGCTGTTGTAGTGCAAACTCAGCCATAGATACAAACAGATGAAAGTGACTGAGTTTTAATAAAACTTTATTTAGGAACACAAACTAAATTTTATACAGTCTTTTTCTGTCATGAACATTTTCTGTCACTACTTTTTATTTTCAAACTATTTACAACACATAAAGTTAATTTATCTCATGAGTCATAGGCAAATAGTCAAGAGGCTATATTTGGGCCATAGGTCATTGTTTATTGACACCTGCTACTGAGACTTACTGATCTAAGGTGATAGGTAGAATTTTGAAAAACTGAAAAATACAGATATGTAAGTCCTGCTTTTTTTTTTTTTAAAGATTTATTTATTTGTTCATACAGAACTGGGGTACAGGCCAGAGGCTCAGGGGCGGTGAGAGGCTTCACCAGAGACAGAGCGGGGAGCAGAATAGGCAGATTGACGAAGTACACTGCTGAGGGGAGCAGCGGGTGGGTCAGGAGAGGTCTGCCACGCCATGTGGTCACCTCCAGGGTAGGCGGGAATCGAACTCATGCAGAAGTGGCTTTAGCTTCTCAGTGCTATGCTTTAACCCGCTGCGCCACCAGGGAGGGCCTGTAAGTCCTGCTTTAAGACTTGGCATATAAAGCTAAGAAAACTTGTTTATTTTGTTTACCATTAAATCCCCATCAAATAGTATTAGCTAGTATTTTTTTGAGTAAATAAATGACAGTAAATTTCTGGCAACTAATAAGCCTTTGGAGGTCTGTTAGTGGATATATATTGTACACAATATATGTAGTCCTAAGGATAATAAAATCAAAACGAAGTGTTGATAGGTTAAAAGGCACTGAGTAGTATGAACAAGTATTTGGTAGCTGGGAATTATTTTGGCTGGGTTACTAATTTAAGTAATAGTAATTGGAGAGCATATTATTGTGGATAATTCTATTATAGGGAAGATGTAATAGATACCCTGTTTATATTTCCTTGAGATGACAGAAAATGTTACATCCTTCTTCATATGATTTTTACAGTGTTTCATAAATTCTGGCATGTTGTGTCTTCATTGTCTTTTTTTTTTTTTTATTTGAGCAGTTTTTAAAATTCAGTAGTCTCTCAGTAGTGTGTTGTTTGGTCTCTACTTCTTACAGGATTTCTGCTTTCTTTTTGTGGTTTAATCTAAGTTAACACTTTTATGGTTATTGAAGATGCTTGGTATGATTTCATTTTTCATGATTATGCTGATACTCATCTTGTGACCCACTTTGTCATCAATTTTGAAAAATGTCCCATGTGCACTTTAGAAAATGTGTGTTCTGCTTTTTGGGGGTGCCTGATCTTATAGATGTCTATTGGGTCCTTATGATCTAATACCTTCATTTTTGGATATTTATCCCTATTCATTTTTTTTCTCTTATTGATCAGTTCATTGGTGAGAGTGGGATGTTGAAGTCTCCTACTCAAATTTGTTTTATTCAGTGTTTGTTTTCTGAGTTGATAGTAGTCACCTAATATTTTGGTGCTTATTTATTTGGAGAGTATATTTGGAGAGTATGCATTGATGATTACTATGTCCTCCTGCTGTATTCTTCCATTAATCATTATACACTGTCCATATCTGTCTTTTTACCTAGAAATTTTTTTTATTCCTGATATGACTGCTCCTGTCCTCCTTTGGGTCCCATTCACTTGTGGGATTATTTACCAGCCCTGAATTTGGGTCTTTTTCCTGTGGAGCTAAGATATGTCTCTTAGAGCCAGTAGAGAGTTGGTTCTGTTTCCTAATTCAACCAGATACTTTATGTCTTTTAATTGGTGACTTTTGTGCATTTACATTTAGTGTGATTATAGATATCTGAAAGTATATTGCTTCCATTTTGTACTTATTTTTTGTCTTTTTTCCCCCTGTTCTTTGTGTGTGTTTCTCTCCTTGGCTCTGATCATAAGTCCCTTTTAACATTTCCTTGATGAGATCTAGTTGGAAAATTCCTTCAGTGTGTGTTTGTCTGAGAAAGCCTTTATTTCTTTCTCATAACTAAAGGAGACTATTTCAGGATAGAGTATTCTTGGCCATCAGGTTCAATCTTTATGTTTTTTTAAATTACAAATTCCATCCTCTCCTTGTTACAGTGTTTCTTCAGAGAAGTCCTATGTTAGCCTGATCAAGGTTGCTTTATATATTATCTGCTGCTTCTTCCCTCTCTCCAACTTTAACATTCTTTATATCTTGAATTCATTGTTTTTAAAATAATTTATTTTATCATTTATTTTTCATTTAGCTAATATTGTGATATCCCCATCAGTTATCATTCCTGTAGTGCACCCATCACCAACTCCTCCATATTCCACCACCATAGACCATTGTTCTTCCTTCCCTCTTTGTTCTTTCCTTTCACATCTGCTTAGCCCCTTGGGTTTCCTCTGGAATGTCTCTTCTCCCATCATAGGTCAGGGCTCTCATCTATCTGGATAAGCAGCTTGGAGGATCTCATGGGTGCTCATGAGACATCTGGTCATTCTGGTTCAGTCTTTGACATGGTTCGGGGGTTGCATCACTAGTATTTGTGGGTGGTGGCTGGGATCTTTTGGGACATAATAATAAGACCTCTGTAGGTCTGGGACAATGCTGCTGGTGCCCTACAAAAGGTCATAAGGTCTCTGACAGCCCAGGCAGTTACTGGCTTAATTTTTTTGGTGATCAGGAGATCTCACTGTTCTGGGTGGTCACTGGCAAGGTCTTAAAGAAAATCACAAAGCTTGTGTTGGTATGGGTGGGCTCTGGCAAGTTCCAGAGCGGGGAGCAGAACAGGCAGATCCATGAAGTACACTGCTGAAGGGGAGCAGCGGGCGGGTCAGGAGAGGTCTGCCGCGCCATGTGGTCACCTCCGGAGTAGGCGGGAATCAAACTCATGCGGAAGTGGCTTTAGCTTCTCAGTGCTGTGCTTTAACCCGCCGTGCCACCAGGGAGGGCCAAGTTCTTATATCTTTTAATATGGGCAGGAATTAGTGGGGTTTTGCAGAAATTTGTTAGGTTGCTGGGAACTCTGACATTTTCCCTGATGTCAGTTTGGTGTCTCACAGTAGTTTTGTAGATGATTACAATGCTTCTGCTACTTTGGGATTTGGCATGGGGCATCTAGCAGAAGTTCTAGAGTTCTGTGCTAGTCAGGGAGGGGGCTAGCAGGGTCTTCTAGAAGGGCACAAGACCCCTGCTATTCTAGGCAGGCACCCGTGGTATCTCCCAGAAGGTCACAAGGCCTATAGATGTTCTGATTTCCTCTCTGACTTCAGTCTGGCTCTCACTGGTATGGTCAGCACTGTGGGGCCTCACAGATTTTGCATCACCTCTACTCATCTAGGAATGGGCTAGCAGGGTCTTGCAAAAGTTTTTTTCTTGAACATTTGGAAGTTTCACTACTCTATGTGTAGTGGTTGTAGGTCTCAGTTTTTAAGGTATTCTGGTGTTCTTATACTTTTGTGGATTTGTGTATTTAGTCCCTTCTCCAGGTTTAGTAAGGTTCCTTCTTTTGTAGTCCTCTAAGTGTTTCTTCATTCCTTTTTTCTCCTTTGCTTCATTTCTTTTTCTTCTGCCTTGCTCACATCTTGAAGTTCACTGATTCACTCTTCATTTGATTTATTCTATTTCTATAGCTTTCTAGAGTATTTTTAAATGCCTCCATGACCTTTCTGTAGCCTGCATTTTTGTTTTCTTATTTAGATTATCAATTTTGATGTGTTTGTTGGCTTTGTTTCTTGGGACATTCATTTATTTTTCTGAAATTTTTTGTATATTCTTCTAATTTATTGATCATGGTCAATTTTCACTCTATCTGCTAGGAAGGACAGACCTCATGTTTATGTAATTGGTTTATGGATATTGTTTCTCTTTGTGTGGTGTACGATTCCCCTGAGGACTCATGTAGCAGCTGTGTTTTCCTGTATTCCCATTCTGTGCCTTCAGGACTATGCTGCTGCTTTCACTGGATATTGTTCTAATCCCCATGTTGGACTGGTGTTCTTTTGGTCTTGTGGTTGATAGTACCTGGCACAGTCTTGGCTTGATCTGTGAGAGCTTGTTTCATGTCCTGCATGCTGGGTCAGAGACCCAGAGGTCACTGGTGTGTCATGTAGTGTTGGGGCCTTGGTTAGGGGCTTGCGCTACTTGCCCTCACTGCACTTGGTGCATGGGTTCTGATTGGTGGAGCTAGGAGTCGGTATTATCCTACAGGTACTTGGCCCTTTGGCTAGACCTGGGGCCTGGGGCCTTTACTGGCAGGAATCTGGTTTGTTTCTAGATTATCCGTTGTTTTTATGGCAGAACTTGATCCTAGTGTCTCTTTGTTGGCTATACCACTCTAAGTAGGACATTTTAAGGACCTTACAAACCATCTTATGTAATGCAAACATCAGGGTCTCCCTGGTGGCACAAAGGGTTAAAGTGCAGCACTATGAAGCTATTCACAGCCACTGCAGCACAAGTTCAATCTCCAGCCTGGAGGGTGACTCACATGGTACAACTGATCTCTTCTGTCTCACCTGCTATTCCTCTCAGTGGAGTATTTCAGTTCATCTGCCTGTTCTGCTCTCCATTTTGGCCTTGGTGAATCCTCTTACCCTGCTCCTCTGGCCTGTACCCCAGTTCTTGTATACATAAATAAGTAAATCTTAAAAAAATGCAAATACCATCTGAAGGAAAGGAGGGTATCTCTTTTAAGTTCTCTCATACACCAAAACATTTGGTAGTTGTATGGAACAAGTAAAGATTGTACACTAAGGGTATTAGTTAAGAAAATACTATAAGACTTCAATTAAAGGCAGCTATGCTAAACACTATACCACCAATGCTGGAGTACTTCCAGTTGAAAGACTGTTGTTGCTATGGGAAGAAAAGAAAAGAAACATTTTAGATCTAGTAGAGTTAGAATTGGCATTTCTTGGTGAAATTGTTAGTTGTTTAACCACATTGATTTTTTTTTTCTTTTAGCTCAAAGGGAACCCTTAAGGTGAATTTTCTTTAAAATGTCTACAATTCAGAAAAGACATCCTAGCATGCGTTAGATTTCCCACTAGACAGTCTAAGTATTTTTTTTTTTTTTTGATACCAAGGACAGACAGCTCTAACCCTTCAAAAATAGAGAAAAATTAGAAAAACCTAGAATTAACTTCAACATACTTTTTCAGTTTGCATCAATTTAAAAAGAAAAAAATTATTTTGTGGTTTAGCATTGTTTTATTTTGAAGGATGATGGTGGTAGGAACTAAAGATACAAATTTGGTAGTCACTGGAACAAAGATGATCATTAAAATAGAGAAGGTTATCTAGGGAAGCAATAGTAGTAGTACAGTAAGTTTTTACTTAATGCCTTGAGTAGGTTTTTGGTGGTTGCCACATTAAGCATAATAAGACCTATTTCTGTAATGTCATTTTATTACAATGTTGATAAAAAAAAAAGAAATTCAATCAGTTTTAAATGTGACAGTGCTATTCTCAAGCTTTAGCTTTGCTTAAGTTTTCTTTCCTGACTGCTCTTTGGAATCACTTAGGAAGTTTAACAGAAATCCTATTGCTTCAGGGCTAACTTTAGAGATCTACTTAATTGCTTTACAGTGTCATGCTGCAGGATTTTAAAAGCACTGGCCTTGAGTGAGAAGAAATCCCAGTAAAGAAAATGGAGAATTATAAAGTTCAAGGGTCAGGTTTTGGTATTAAGGGTCAAAGATAATTAGACTACATGTAAGTGAAGGGAGAGTGGAAAATGAATTCATATTGTGTTTGGCTTCATTTTGTGTGTGTGTTATCATCATCTAATTGCATTATTAAGCTGTATTAATGAGAATGCATCCAATATAGGAGGAAAGTTGAAAATGAAATCTTATGTATAGGAGTAATAAAGTTTTTTAAAATTGAAATATAATTCACTTGTAAAAATTAATACTTTTAATATATACAATTCAGTGATTTTTAGTGTATTTACAAGGTTGTACTACTATCACTGTCTTAATACCAGAAAAATGTAGTTTAACCTATATAATAATTTTCTCTTGTCATCATATTTATAAAATTTGACTTAGACTAATGTAGTACAGCAAGGCACAGGGCAGGTTCTTTTTCGATTTGGGAGACTGGTAAAGGAGAATCCTGGAGCCCTCTGTGGCTTTTTCAGGCTTCTAATGATTGTTGTACACCTTTCATAGCGAGGGAACTAGGTGCAGGGTAGGCAGGGGACTGCTGAATCTTTTCTGTATTTGGGCTTTCTCTAACATTTTCTCATGGTCTCTTGCTCTCACATTCACCCTCTGCAGCATGCCATCCTGAGTCATGCTGTCCTGATAGCCTCAGTCTCTCAGCTCATGTGTGTCCACTTCCCCATGCCCACATCATACTCTGGATTCTGTTATCAGACATGTGTGCCTCATGCCCATGTTCTCAAGTGCCTCCTGCATTCAAGGCCACAGAGGCCATTGGCATAAAGTCCATTTCACTTACCCTACAACTAATAATATAGTTTAAAAAAATATGAAGTAATAATGCCAAAACCCCTGAAAAAACAAAACACCCCAAATATTCAAGAAATTGCTGGCACTGAGCTAAGAGTATATAAACTCACTAACCAAAACTAGAATTACCTTTAAAAAATGTTATTTTACTGCCATGACATGAAGTAACACTGCTTGTTATAAATTGTAGGTAAGAGTAAAATATAATGGAAATTGTTAATGCAAGATTTAACTAAGTATTTATCTTATCATATCTCAACACTCTCCTATGTCCACTTACCTCCATCACTGCTGCTTCTACTTCTCTATCTTAAGAATACTGAAACTGTTCATTTTTCTTCCAGCATCCATTCTTGCCTCCCAATCATTAAAGACTGTCACTATCCCTAAGAGGACATGTCATCTGGGTATTCTGAGTTAATACAACCCCCAGGTTTGGTAAAGCAGAGTAAGAACTTTCTTTTTGACAAGGGTGTTATACAGTGAGATTTACAACACTGTACTTGATTTGGATGACACCTTTTCAGATGGATGTCACCACCCCATGCCTAGAACCAAGGAACCACAAAATGTTTTTCAATGGGACAGGAAGAGAGAGTTAGTATTAAAACAAAGGAGGGAGAACTGAGGGGTGATTAGGAGCAATGGAAGGGCATAATTAGGGGCAGGGTTTCCATCAGCTGAATCTTGCTGAAATTCTACCTTTTGAGAGATATCAGCTTCTGCAAAAGATTGAATCTAGAACAGAACAACCATTGCAATAAAATGTGTTCCCTGGGATATTAAATGTTTAGTTTTTTTTTTTTTTTAATGGGGTAATGAACCACATGGTTACAATGCAAGAGCAGGTCTTTGCAAGGGACCAGTAAGCGTAATCTTCACTTTGTATCTGCTCATTCTCACTTCCCATTATTCTCCTCATCCTTTATTGTACTGTAGGTAAACTGCCTCCTTTCATATATTCAGACAAGTCACTCTGATTTCAGTCACAAGATCTTTGCTCCTGCCATTCTTTTATCTTCTTGGAACAATCTCTGCCTTCTCTCTTCATCAACTAAACTTCTAACTATCCCTCAGATTTTGTTTCTTGTGTCACTTCCTAAGAAAGTCTTCCTTGAACATGTTTCTGTGCTGTCTGAACCAAATCTTCCATGGGAAAACTTTAGTCTATATATAGGTGTTTCTTTCTGTGATTACATATTTAATGTTTATTATCTACTTCAATAGCTCAAAATTCAATTTAGAGCAAGTCTGGCTTTGTTTCTTATTCTTGTGTTCCCCACTTATAATATATTATCTGGCACATAGTAACTTCTATGTAGATAATTTCTTAAAGAAAAATTGAATGAATGAGTCCTTTGCACTTGACTGGTAGTATTAGCTCTGTACTCTTTCTTGTGTTATCCTAACTGGAATGTTTATTATACTGAGGATGTGTGATGTTGGAGTGTTGTCACCTTTTGTCCACAGTTGACTCATTCAGTCTTTAAGCACAGTCTTTAAGCACAGAATATTCAGCCTTTAAACACAGATATTGCACTGTTTTTATCTTTTGACCACAGTTGCCTCATTCAGTCTTCCACTGAATATACAAAGCTGAAGCTAATACCAGTTTTAATTTACCATTACTCAGAATCATGACATTGAAGAAAGTCCATTTTCCTATAGTTTACAGCTTTCCTATTTGGCTGATTTTCAAAATAATCTGGAAACCTTTTGAAAACACTGGACTTTAGGCTTACTGAATTAGAATGTGGTTGGGGCCTGGGTTTGTCTAATTTAGAAGTTCTCCAGATGATTTACATTAGGAAGATGAGTACTGAATTGCAAGGTAACATTGGGAACTAATAATTGACAAGTACAAAATGCTTGTTACTATCTTCCTTCTTTGTGTTGGTGGCAGTTTGGTGATGAGGAGGGAGATTATTAGATATTTATTTGATTTTTGTGGGAAGAAAACAACTTCTAAATTGGGTTCTTTAAGATATTAACTTTCATTTATGCCTATGGCAATTTCTCTATTATGTCTTCCTTTGTTATACTATCAAAATATTTTTTTT
>NW_004567106.1:3607496-3620687 GCF_000260355.1 Condylura cristata | reverse complement strand
CAGGCGGGAATCGAACTCATGCGGAAGTGGCTTTAGCTTCTCAGTGCAGTGCTTTAACCCGCTGCGCCACCAGGGAGGGCCCTATCAAAATATTTTATTGTAATCCTGATTACCCATGTACATATAACAATAGCTTGGTATAGAGCTCTTTAGTAGTGTTATACAATAAGGTGTAGTATAATTTTATGTATATTTGTATCTATTCACTCATAGGATGGTACAATTTGCCACTGAGGGAAGTTAGTTGAGACACAATAGGGTCATGTGAAAGAATAACACTGTAGTAGCTCTGATGCCTAAGAAGGGGGATAGGCAGATACTAATCCAGTCATATTATCTAAGAGGCACAGAATGATTGAGTCCATTCTGTGTTTGGTATCTGAGACTCCAGTTATCATGAGCAGAAATGGTACTAGATGGAGGAGGACCATTGGATGGAGGCAGAGGACACAGGGAATCAAGTAGACCTGGACCATTATAATCCTCAAAGACATTTCCTTAGCACATAGACTTCTATGGATTGTATGTCATAGGAGAAGATTGTGGAAATGAGGGAAGAAACTTATACATCAAACTACATTCCACACAGTAGTTAGATTAAGTAAGGTCCATGGCTAGGCAGTAGTACCAGAGGGAAACTGGCTGTACTAGAGAGATGACAGGAATTCAATTTAGGAACACATGGTACATGAAACACATAGTATTGTTATTAAATTGTAGGAGGGAAAGGTCAACCACCCTGAGCATGTTGGATAAGGATTTTGGGACTTAATATAAATACCCATCTCTACCCACTAGTATGATGGGGTACTCACTGGCAATACAGAACTGAACAGTAGAAAGCTATATCATCAAATCTGCCTCCCTTTCCCCTCACCTTCATTTGTGAAGAACTTTCAAAATGGCAGGTGAAAAGAAGGAAGAAAATAAAAGTAAATTCGGTAGAAACCAGGGAGGGATCAGTTTTAAGGAAGAACTGGTTTCCTGTCTTTTGATATTTTCCCTACATTCTTTACTTTGGTCACTAAATTTCCCAAATTACACCTTTGTGGTAAATCTTGAATTCTCCTCTTCACTTCCCCATATTTGTACGGTATTAATTTACTTCCCAAATATCTCTGTAATCTTTCTTCTCCTCCCCTCAGCTGTCCCCTCTCCCTCCATGCTGCTTGCTCCCAATGCCTGCTCAAAATTTCTTTTTATACTAGAAGTTTGAATGTCACCGTCCAACTCAGGAGCCTTAGTGATGCTTGATGAAAAATAAGATAAATACTTACTGAGTAATTCTCAGTGTTTCTATATATAATTGATCCTCACTATTCACACAGTGTATTATGAACTTGCCTACTAGCTAAAATTTATATATAATCCCCAAATCAATACTTATGTGCTTTCTTGGTCATTTGCAGTTTTGAGTAAAGCAGCAGTTTCTCTTGTTATGCATGAGTCCAGTTGGAGATAGAACAAAGTGATGATCAGTTCATATTATGAACTAGTATCCTTTCTTTCTTTTTTTTATAATATAACACTTTATTTTTACATCACTTTGTACATTTTTTTAAAATCTCAATTGTAATCCCCGTGGGTTTCCCATCACTGAGTCACCCATGTGCCATCACTATAGTCCTGTGCACTTCCCTCTCCCCACCCCCGTTTTTGATCCCATTCCCCACTCCACCCCCACAAAATGTCTCTGGTGTATTATTCTTATTATTTTCTCGCCTGGTCCATTATACTCCTGCTATGAGTGAAACCATCCAGTATTTTTCTTTCTCTTTCTGGCTTATCTCACTAAGCATGATCTTTATGAACTAGTATCCTTTCTTTTGTGGTATATTTAATACCCTGAGTTTCTCACTTTATGACTTTTCTCCTAAATTAACTCCAAGTTTGGTACTGAAGTAGTCTGGTGTTCCAGTGCAGTTCCAGTAGTCTGGTTGTATCTTATGCAGAAAGCAAGTGTATTAGATAAACTTCATTCATGCATGAGTTGTAGTGTTATTGGTATGAGTTCAATGTTAATGAATCAGCAATATAAATTAATAAGGTGTGTTTAAACATAAACACATAAAACAATACTATGTTTTGAAGTGTTGATGAACATGTGACCAGAGGCTCTCTGGACCTAGACCTGTGCTTCACAGAACAGTTCAGTTTTTGTTAATTCATTGCTCACTGTGATTTTATAGACTCTAAGTACTGCAAAAGTACAAGAATTAACTATATATTGACTCAACTAATTCTTACACACATACCTATTGTTCTTGCTTTACAAATAGGAAAATTGGAGCTTTGGAAAATTAAGAAATTTTCCTAAACTCAAGTATTTTGTATAACTGGTACTAGATCGCAGAGCAGTTTTATATGAAAGTTAATTGCCCTGATCATTAGTCTCTGTGATCTAAAAGCCTTAGCATGGAAGATAGAAATGAACCCCTAATTATCTGGTCCTGCCTCCTTTCTAGCTTTTTTTTTTCAGTGGTATGTATACAACACCATGTATTGCAAATTTAGTATCTAGAAAATGCTATCTCTGGCAGGTGTCTCTGTATTTGCACATGTTTCAGTAACATTATAGAAAATGATTTTATTATTATTACCATTAATTATTAATATTATCATTATTATTATTATTTTTTTAAAAAAAATTTTTTTAAAGATTTATTTATTTATGCATACAGAACTGGGGTACAGGCCAGAGGCTCGGGGCAGTGAGAGGCTTCAGCAGAGACAGAGTGGGGAGCAGAACAGGCAGATCGACGAAGTACACTGCTGAGGGGAGCAGCGGGTGGGTCAGGAGAGGTCTGCCACACCATGTGGTCACCTCCGGGGCAGGCGGGAATCGAACTCATGCGGAAGTGGCTTTAGCTTCTCAGTGCAGTGCTTTAACCCACTGCGCCACCAGGGAGGGCCATCATTATTATTTTAATGGATAAAATGATGCCCATAGAAGTTGTAAGACTTGTCCATGGATTTTTATAATTAATGGCACAGAACTAGATACTCACAACTCAAAAGACACAAACATTTCTTTTCTGTTAATTTCTTTTCTGTTTTTACTATTATGAGAATTCAGGAAAAAATTACCAGAAAAAATGATTTTATTTTGACCAGGTTCTCTCAGTTGTGATCTTCCTCTTCTTTCTTCCTCTCTCTCCTCTCCTTGCAAGAAATGTATTGTACTATAGCTGCACTGAAAAAAGATTTTTTTAAAAAAAGATGGCATTAGTTATCTGGCTGTAGAGTTTAGAAATAAAGCAAGGAAAGAGGGGGAAAAGAGTTCAAAACAGGGGAGGGAAGAACACAGGAGAAAATGGTGATGTTTCATGGGTGATATGGTGTTGTGAAAATGACAGGGACTACATTTTGGAACTCTTCAAATGAATATCAATGTAAGAAAATAAATGCAAGTAAATGTTGGTTATTTACATTTAACTATAAATTAAATGGTTAGAATTAGCAAGGAACTTTTTTGTATACTTTGCATTAAATACTTTATTTGATTTATTGTTTTGCTTTGTCCTGTATTTGGTAATTATTCAGACAAATAGTGGAAATATCAGGTTAGCTGGCAGAACTGGAAAGGTGATTGTGTTAGGAAAGGTGATTGTGATTAGAAAGCAAATCTGTTACTGATATTCAGGAATCCAACTATAGAGTTAAGGCAAAAATTTTTTTTGCAGTGTATTTCAAGTTCCTAAAATTAAAAAAAAAATTAAGGCCAGCAAGTATTTATTATCTTTACTCCTGCTAAATAAGTAGGTATGGTCTTTGCCAAAACATTACACATTGTTTAAAAATATTACAAAGATGTTATTTACTTTATTTTAGAAGTTATTTTCAATGTCTATCCACAACATGGTAGAATAGAGCAGTTCTGATAAACCTCTCTCATAGATACAAATATGGAAACATTAAATTTCTCAGGAAATTTCACCAGTTCAATCACTGGTGACAGTAATTGAAACATGAATAACTTGCTCTGAGGTTGGTGACTTGCTGCTGGGGCATAGAAGGATAAGTGCAGTATTTGTAAGCATTGTGGCAGCCATATCTGATAGCTGAACAAACATGACTGATCACAGACTAAGTGGACATATGTAATTTGCAAAAGGGATTTTTAAAAAGATTTATGTATTTATGCATACAGAACTGGGGTACAGGCAAGAGGTGCAGGGGTGGTGAGAGGATTCACCAGAGACAGATTGGGGAGCAGAACAGGCAGGTTGATGAAGCACACTGCTGAGGGGAGCTGCGGTGCTGATGGGGAGCAGTGGGTGGGTCAGGAGAGATATGTTGTGCCATGTGGATCACCTCTGGGGTGGGGATCGAACTTGTGCTGAAGTGGCTTTAGTTTCTTAGTGCTGTGCTTTAACCTGCTGAGCCACCAGGGAGGGCCCTGCGCAAAGGATTTTTATGAGTGGGCAGGTAGTGCTGACCTGCTTGCATATGGGTGAGGGTGCTATTCATTCACTTGAGAGAACCTGACTGTCAAAGGTATGGACCAAGTGAACCTTCCTCCCCTTTCCTGTATACAGACCTGAGGGGATACCTGCTGTATAGTATATGCTACATGCTGCAGAGAGGAGTAGCAAGGAGACAAAACCTTTTGATACAGGGGTCTGTGAAGCAATGAGCAATACTTGCTTTCCAGAACAAGGAATGAATACAATAGCCTTCCCATTCCCAATAAGACTGATACCAGTCTTGGATGTTAACATCATCCTTCTCACATATTGCCAACTAAACAGAAAAGGTAGCAAAATTAAAGATGCAGTTCCCCAATGGCAAAAGCAAGTAAGGAACTATACCTAGGAGACAAGGAATATATGAGTACAAGATAGAAAAGCTGAAAGAGAAGAATAAAAATCCAGAGATGCACATAAAAGGCAATGATAAGATTCAAGGAACATTACACAAAGATTTTAGAATAACAAAAAGAAAAAAAAATAATGATGTTATAAAGGGGCAATCAAACACAGAAAGGTTCAGAGAACATAGGAGTTCAGAAGAGAGATCCAGACTTAATATATCTTAAAAAAACACAGAGGCTCTGACTGATAATGTGGATTAATTTGCATGGTATATTAAGTAGAAGAAATTCAAAAATTGATGGTACAAATGTACAGAAAACCCAAATGGAAGACAGAAATGAAGATGTAAGAAAAATGAAGAATCTATATGAGAAACATTAGACTCAGTTAGAATAAGAAACTTAAGGATAATCAGTATTCCAAAAGTTGAAGATAGAGAAATAAACAGAGATCCTGTTCAAAGAAATAATAGCTGAGAACTTCTGAAATCTAAAAGATGAAAACAAATGCAAAAAATGCTCAAATGAACATGGATGTCCAAGAAGTAGAAAACACAAAAATTCCTGAATGCAAATCTTTACCATGATTTGTCATTGTGAAATGCTCAGCAGTCAATAAAAAAATAATTAAAGGTTGTTAGGGAAAAACAAAATGTAACATAAAATATTAAATCAATTAGTATTTTATTAGATTTCTCAGCAGATACATTCAAGGTTAGAAGAGAGTAGAATGTCATATTTCTAAAGGACAGAAACTATAAGCCATGTATACTCCAGCTCTCATAATTATCATTTAATAATGTTGATGGAAAAAAGGAGAAAATGTGAAGAATACAAGCTAATGGAATTTAACACCACCAGAACTCCACTACAAATAATGCTGAAAGAAGTTCTACATGAAAAGAATAAACAGAAGAATACAAAACCTTAAGTTGTATGATGATAAATAGTCCTACATAATCAGAACTATAAATGAGAATGATATGACAAAACAATAGGACATTAATGGTGGGAAAGAAAAGACATAATCTTGATAGTCAATAATAATTAGTCAATAATGATACAAAAAGGAATGTTATGGATGTAGAAAATTTGATACAGTCCTCATAGTGTCCACAAAACTAAGGTCTAGAATATAGACATATGGATAAAGAAACTGGGAATCATCAGGAAAGTAATCTGAATGAAAAGGAAGATAGAAACACATTTAAAAAAAAAATAGAGAGATAAAACAACCCCCCCCCACAAAAAGAAACAATGGCAGCAAATTTCATACAACAGTTACCTTAGACATGATTACTCTAACAAATTAAAAGACACTGAATGACACTTATAAAACCATAAACCAGATATATTAGGCACACAGGAAATTCACTTCAAATCTAAAGACAAATAGACTTAAAGCAAAGGCTGGAGGAAATTTTTTTCAAGCCAATGAGAGAAACTAGCAAGACCTGTAATTGTCATATATGACAAATTAGATATTCAGACAAAAGTTAACAAGGGAAAAGAAGCATACTATACAATGGTCACTGGAACAACTCAAAAAGAAGGTATCACTGTCATCAGTATTTATCCACACAGATGTATAAAATTGTTATTTACAGAACTAAGTAAAACATTGATAGCACAATAATAGTAGGGTATTTCAACATTCCACTTATCAGTGGATAGAATATATATATATATACACAGAAAGCTAACAAGGAAATAATGTGCTCAAAGTACTATACCTGATGAATTTAATGGGTATTTACAGGAACTCCCACCCCCAAAGAAATGAACACACATTCTTCTTCAGTGCACATGGAACAGTCTCAAGGATAGATTATTTGCTGAAACATATGCTGGAACACAAAGCATGTGTCAAAAATACAAAATAGGGCTCTCTCTGGTGGTTAAATAACAGGTTAAAGCACCACGTTATGAAGCACTCTGAAGAGTTGATCCCCCTCCAGGGAGATGACCCACATGGCATGACTGACCCACATGGTGTGGCAGACCTCTTCTGACTTGCCCGCTGCTCCCCTCAGCAGTGTATTTCATTATATCTGCCTGTTCTGCTCCCTACTTTGTCTCTGGTGAATCCTCTCACCCACCACACCTCTGGCCTTTGCCTCAGTTCTATAAGCATAAGTAAATACATCTTTAAAAAATATATACAAAATAGAAGTTATATCAAGCATCTTCTCTGACCACAATGTTATAAATCAACTGCAAAGAGAAACCTGGGGTCGGGGGTAGGGCAGATGGGAAAGTAATGTGGAGGCCAAACAACAGTAAACAAACAAAAGCCCTCAACTTTATATGAAAAAAAATTAAAAACGATGAGCTAATTAAACAAAAATCAGCAGAATAGAAAAAATAGATAAAATTATAAAAACTAGGGTGTAAATAAAATGAAAAGAAAAGGATATTTCAAAAGATAAGTAAGCTAGATCTCTGATGAACATAGATGCAGAAATCCTCAGCAAATTTGTTATAAATTGAATCCAGCAATAAATATTAAGGGGATCATTTATCATGACCAAATAGATTGCATTTTAGGGGTTCAAGATTGGTTCAATAAATGCAAATTAACCAATGTTATTTTGCCATTTCAACAAAAACCCCTTTCGGTAGACATTGAAAGAGCATGCAACAAAATTCAGTACCCAATTGTGATTAAAATTAAAATCTCTTCATAAAATGGAAATAAACAGAATTCATGCCAATATAATAAAAGGCTATACATATATTACAAACCCTCAGTTAACATCATACTCAATTGTGAAAAAATGAATCATTTCCCCTAAGACCATGAACAAGACAACAAGATCCACTTTAACCAATACTGTTCAACATGATCTTTGAAGTCCTTGCTGGAACAATTAGGCAAGAAAAAGATATAAAATGAGTCCATATTGGAAGAGGAGCATTAAACTATCACTATTTGCAAATGGCATGATAATATATATAAAAAATTAAGAAAGAATCTATCAAAACTGGGGCAGGAAAAGTACATGGGGCTATGGTGATGGCCCATGGGTGAATTAGTGGTGGGGATTCCACAGGGATTATAACTAAGATGAAAAAATGTACAAAATGAAGAAGTAAAAAAAAATTAGAGTCGACCAAAGTTTATGAAAATACCATGAGTACTGTGAAGTGGCAGGATATATAATCAATACACAAAAGTCAGGTGCATGTCTATCTGCAAACAAATGAATCAAAGAGAAATTAAAAAAAAATCCCAATTAGAATTGCACAAAAGAATAAAATACCTCAGAGTGCACTTAACAAAAAGGTGAAGGATCTATATACTGAAAACTGTAAGACATGTTAAAGGAAGTAAAAGACACAAAGAAATGGAGTGAAAGCAAGTGTTCATAGATTGGAAGCGTAAATATTATTCAAATGGCTATATTGACTAAAGAAACCAACCCCAAGATGATAAAAGACATTTTTGTAAATATTTATTTATGCATACAAGAACTGAGGTACAGGACAGAGGTGTGGGGATGAGAGGACTCACCACAGACAGAATGGGGAGCAGAACAGGATTGTCTGACATACCCTGCTGAGGGGAGCATCAAGTGGGGCAAAGAGTTCTGCTGTGCCACATGTGTCACCTCCCTGGCAAGGAACTGAACATGTATTGTAGTGTTTGTAGATAATTTCATAGTGCTGTACTTTAATCCACTGCACCACCAGGGAGGGCCAGTCTTCAATTTTTTAAAAGATTCATTTTTAATTTGTTTAAGCATAAAAGAGCTGGGTATAGGGCAGGGCTGTGGGTGGTGAGAGGATTCAGCAGAGACAGTGTGGGGAGCAGATGAGACAGATCTACTGAAATATACTACTGCAGGGAATAAAGGCAAGGCAGGAGAGATCTGCTGTACCATGTGTGTTAACTCCCCACAGGAGATTGAATTCTGGCTGCAGTGACTGCCAATACCTTGACAATGCTGAGACTTAACATTTTGTGCTACCAGGGAGGCCCCAGATAAAAGACTTGTATAATATGAAGTCTGAAACTAGGAAATATATATTACTGGAACTATATCATGCTATGTTACTTCTGTATAGTGAAAGGAACTGTCTCTAAACCAAAAATGCACTGAATAGAAAAAAAAATATAACTACTCCATGTTTCTCACAGAGGTTGTTATCTAAGATATACGAAGAACCATACAAATTTGTAATAATGAAAACATATAATTCAATTTAAAAGTGAGAAGAGCTAAATAAGAACATGAATCTGAAAATCAGCAAAAATAAAGAAGTAATAAAATAATTTTAGAACAGAAACAAATGAAATAGAAAATAAGACATTTCAAAAGATCAGTGAAACCAATGGTTCTTTAAAAAAATAAACAGTAGTGATAATGCCTCAGCTAAGATTGCTAAGAAAATAGAACACCCAAATAAATTGCATCAAAATTTATGATAGTTGCTTCAGAAATATTAAAAATTATAAAAACCTAGTATGCATACCTCTTTTCAAATGAAGTAGAAAATCTAGAAGAAATAGATCAATTTTAGATTCATACAACCTTCTTAGAGTGAACCAGGATGAAATGAATAATGCAATTACAAGAGCAGAAATTGAAAGAATAATAAAAAATCTCCCTAAGCAAAAAATCTCAGAATCACACAGACTAATAAAATATAATTAGAGCTTTAGAAAAAATCTACACATGTATCAACATTAATCTACATATGTATGAACAGTAGTTACATGAGTATAGACATGAGAGAAACAATTCTCTTTAAAAAATGGTATATGGAAAACTCGACAGTGACATGTAAAGTAATAAACCACAAATAGACAAATACAAAATTTAAGTCAAAATGGACAAACTATGGATATAGGACCAGAGACCATAAAATACATTAATAAAACATGAGGAAAGCGCTATATTGTCTTCAGAGCTCTCTTTGTTGCTTCATTTCCAATGGCAAGAGAAACAGAAGAAAATATAAACAATGGGATTACATTAAAAAAAAACAAACTTCTGCACATGAAAGAAACTATGTTTTAAAAAGATTTATTTATGCATACAAGAACTGGGCTACAGGCAGGAGGTGCAGGGGTGAGAGGATTCACCAGGGACAGAGCGGGGAGCAGAATAGGCAGACTGACAGAGTACACTGCTGAGGGGAGCAGATGGAAAGACAGGAGATGTCTGTTGCACCATGTGGGTCACCTGCCTTGCTGGGGAGCAAACTCGTGCTGCAGTGGCTTTGGCTAGCTTCATAGTGCTGCACTTTAACCTGTTGCACCACTAGGGAGGGTCAAAAGAAACTATTAAAGCAAAAGACACTCCAGTGAAGGGGACAAAATATATGAATGTGACACATCTCATAAAGGGATGATATCCAAGATCTGTAAAGGACTCATACAAGTCAACAAAAAGAAAAGAATCAAACGTTGAGAACTAGGCACATCTTGAAAATACAGATAGCCACAATGTCATAATAACATGCTAATCACTTAATCTTCAGGGAAATGTAAATCAAAACCACAATGAGATACCATGTCAGATCTTTGAAAATGATCCATATCAAAAGGACAACAAACAGCAAGTTTTGGCAAAGATATATAGGAAAACATACCCTCACACTGTTTTGACATTTTTATACTGGTTTAACCCAGGGAAAATAATGTGGAAGTTTCTCAAAATATTTTAAATAAATTATCCAGCAATTCCATTCCTACATATCTGCCCAAACTATACAAAAGAATTAATTCAAAAGGATATATGCACTCCTATGTTCACTGTAGCAATATTTACAATATCCCAGGAAAGGAAACAAACTTAGTGCCCAGAGATGATGAGTGGCTCAGAAAAGTGCTGTATGTATACACCATGAATTACTACTTAGTTACAGAAAAAAAAAAAAATAAACTGTTGTTAGTTGTAACAGCGTGTATGGAATTGGAGGGGATGATGATAAGCAGTTATGTTCGAAAGAGAAAGTGAAATGCCAAATTGCTTCAGTTATGTGGAACATAGAGAAACAAAACAATGCATCAGATAAAACCAAACTCATAAGAAAAGGGGGAGTAGTGAAAATTCAGTGGGAATTGTATATAATGGACTATGATTGAGGAGTATAGGCTGGTGAGTATAGTATGAGGACATGCATTTGAGATGTCATCCTATTCCCTTTGTATTAAAAACCCATCCCTTAAAAAACCCACAAATTAAATTTTAAATTAAGAAAACCCAGATGTAATCCTATATAAATACATGAGTTAGTTATTAAAAAGGACCTGTGGCCACCCAAGGAGAATTAAAGCCTCTTTAATAAATAGTGTTGGGAAAGATGGATAGCCTAATATAATAAATTGAAACTATATCCAGGGCCCTTCCTGGTAGTGCAGCAGGTTAAAGCACAGAACTATGAAGCTATCTACAGCCACTGCAGCATGAGTTCGATCCCTGACCAGGGAGCTGACCCATATGGCATGGCACACCTTTCCTGATGTGCCCCCCCATTTCAGAACATCTGCCTGTTCTGCTTCCCACTCTGTCTTTGGTGAATCCTCACACCCTCCTCAACTCTGGCCTGTACCCCATTTCTTGTATGCATAAATAAATAAACCTTTAAAAAAGAAATATTGCTTTAAGGAAAAAAAAAGAATCTGCATCCATAATTAATACCACCCACAAAAATTAATTTTAAATGCTTTAGATGTGAGCCATGCTTACTGGTGTGAGGTGATATCTCATGGTAGTTTTTTTGATTTATATTCCCTGATTATAAGTAATATTGAACATTTTTTTTTTAAAGATTTATTTATTTGTGCATACAGAACTGGGGTACAGGCCAGAGGCTCAGGGGCGGCGAGAAGCCTCACCAGAGACAGAGTGGGGAGCAGAACAGGCAGATCGATGAAGTACACTGCTGAGGGGAGCAGCGGGCGGGTCAGGAGAGGTCTGCCACGCCATGTGGTCACCTCCGGGGCAGGCGAGAATCGAACTCATGCGGAAGCGGCTTTAGATTCTCAGTGCTGTGCTTTAACCCGCTGCGCCACCAGGGAGGGCCCAATATTGAACATTTTTTCATGTGCCTCTGCTGCATGCATGTATACAGACAACAAAATAGAAAATAAATACACAGCAATTTCATCTACAATTGTATTAAATATGGTGAAATATTTAGGAATAAACTTTAAAATAAGGTTCTTAAAGATCTATACATTGAAAAATAAAAGATATTAACTATATAGAAGACACAAAGACACAAAGTTGTTTCTTGCTCATGGATTGGAACCACATTGTCAAAATGGTTATAATACACAAAGCAATATACAAATTCAATGCAGTGCCTATCACAATTTAAACATCGTTATTCAAAAACTAGAGGAAAAATTACTGTAATTCACATTATACTGAAATACAAAATATCCTAAATAGCCAAAACAATCCTAACAAAAAGGAACCGAGGTATCATGTTCTCACACTTCAAATTATACTACAAAAGCTACAGTAATAAAAACACTATGGTATTGGACTTTAAACAGATTCAATTATCAATGAAATAGAATTGAGATTCCAGAAATTAGTCCACACTTCTCTGGAGAGTTAGTTTGTAAAAAAGTAGCCACTATAAAAAAAATAGAAAGGAATATCTTTTCCATACTGTGCTGGGCAACTGGACAGCCACATGAAAAGGAATGAGGTTAGACCACTGTCTCATCTCATCTCATATAAAATATTAACTTCAAGTGGATTAACCTCTTGAATGTAAACCTGAAACCATAAGCTATGTAGAACAAAACATAGGTGAAACACTATTGCACTGTCTTCATTGATGTCTTTGAGGAATAGGCAAGTAAAACAGTAACAAAAGTAAACCACCTGGACTTCAACCTAAAAACTTGTGTAAAGCAAAAGAAAATATTAAAATACAGGACACTATTGAGTGGAGAAAATATTTGCATATTATACATCCAACAAGCAGCTAATAACCAAGAGCTTACTTACTCAAAAGTATCAAAAAGAAAATCCTTATAAAAAAATAAGGCAGGAAAATGAGATGGACACTTCTCTAAAAGCATAAAAATGGCCAACAGACACATGAAAATCTGTTCATCATTTATCATCAGGAACATGCAAATGAAAATCACTATTTGGTATTGCCTCCTATCTGTGAGAGTGACTCAAGTAAAAATTATCAGAGGCTAAGCAAGTGGAGAACAGGGAATCTCCTTGAACATTTCTGGTTGGAATGCAAATTGATCCAGCCCTTGTAGAAAATAGTATGGAAATTTTTCAAAAATTTTAAAATGTATTTATTTATATTTATTTATTTTTTCTTAGGGTAATTTTATTTTTTAAATTAAATTTTTTTTATTTTACAAAAGTTTATTTTTACATCATTTTGTA
>NW_004567106.1:3604886-3606762 GCF_000260355.1 Condylura cristata | reverse complement strand
GGGTCAGGAGAGGTCTGCCTCGCCATGTGGTCGCCTCCTGGGCAGGCGGGAATCGAACTCATGCGGAAGTGGCTTTAGTTTCTTAGTGCAGTGCTTTAACCCGCTGCGCCACCAGGGAGGGCCCGAACTATTTTCATTTAAAAAAAAGATTTATTTATTTATTCTTACAGAACTGGGATATAGTTCAGAAGTGTGGTGGATGAAAGGATTCGCCAGCGGCAGACTGGGGAACAGAACAGGCAGATCTGAAATTCACTGCTGAGGGGAGCAGTGGGAAGGCAGGATAGGTCTGCCACACCATATGGGTCAGCTCCCTGGCTGGGGATCTAATTGGTGCTGTAGTTGCTTCTGAGAGTTTCATAGTGCGGTGCTTTAACCTGTTGCGCCACCAGGGAGAGCCTGCCATTTTTTAACAGTATGGATGGAACTGGAGCAGGTAATGCTAAAAAAGAAGTCAGTCACAATGAGAAAGAAAAATGCTGGATAATTTTTAATATGTTAAATATAGAATATATAAAAAATAAAACAGAAAGCTAAATTAAAACCAGTCCTAAAAATCTTGACTATAGAAGTAAAACTACAAGAGTGGGAGGGTTGGGGAGGACAGCAGTATGGGAGGGAACCCAATGGAATGTTATGGGCACTTTTCTTTTTGACATAGTATTTAATATATTTGGAGTGGTATGAACTTGTACCCTCAAATTATATATAATGTTTTAAACCATTATTACTTCAAAAGATACACCAACAAAAATAATGACGTCGTTGCTTTATCATCTTCTGGGATAATTTTGTGTGGTACAATACCATCGATGCTTTAAAATATTCCCAGGTAATTAACTGCAGTTAGGATTGAGAACCATTGCTCTAGACCAGTGTTCAACACATGGTTTTTCTAAAGTGCTCTATAGTAGATATTTTAGACTTGTAGGCTATGCATTCTCTGTTGCAACTAGTCAATACACTGCATAAAAGAAGTTGTAAATAATTTGTACATAAATGAACAGTCTGTGTCATCATATCTCTTTATAGGCACTAAAAATTGATTTTCATATGTCACAAAATAGTATTTTTTATTATGTTCCCAGTTATTTAAAAATGTTAAGTCCATTATCTCATGGATCATACAGAACTATTTTACACCTTGCAGACCTCTGCTTTAGATCATTACAATGTGTGGTCCTGAACTAAGTGCTGGCATGAAGTGGGATATAGTTAAAAATGCAGAATTTGGAACATTTACCCCGCTATACTGAATCAAAATTTGTATTTTAATAAAATTCTCAAAATATTTATATTAATAAAATTCTCAAAATATTTATATGAAGATTTAAATTTGAGAATTATTAATTCACTATGGAAGCCTCTTCATTACTTCAACTGTTTCAGTGACTTTTAACTGAAAGTAGAGAACATTTAAGGGAAAAAAAATATGGTGAGAGGCTTTCATCTAGATGTTCTGAATTGCTTAACAATTCAGACAGTCTGTCTTTTGGTCTTAGAAATACAAGTGGAAAGTTAATGTTCCATTATGAGAATGAGTTTTATTTATATTCTTAATCATGCAAAGGGACTATCTGTATTCAGAAAGGGCATACTGTTGTTTGTGATGGTAGGACCAACTTTTCTTTAAGAAGGGCCATGAATTTATTGAACATATTCAAAGACTTGGACTTCAGAGAATTAGAGTCATGAACATGTAATTGATCATCTTGGCCTAACTGTGTGGGAGGAAAATTATGTAAATTAGGAAAGGACATTAAATATTTAAAAATCAGCTTACTACATTCACGGTGAGACCATTACTGAAAGAAGTGACTCTCACTTTATTTGCATTGCAGTTTTAAAAAATGAATTCTTTAGCATATAATATTTA
>NW_004567106.1:3589838-3604676 GCF_000260355.1 Condylura cristata | reverse complement strand
GGTCAGGAGAGGTTTGCCTCGCCATGTGGTCTCCTCCTGAGCAGGCAGGGATTGAACTCATGCGGAAGTGGCTTCAGCTTCTTTGTGCTGTGCTTTAACCCTCTGCACCACCAGGGAGGGCCCAATTTTAGGTCAATTTTAAAGAACATTCAAGTGGCACTCAAAACGTCATATTAAAACTGTCATGGGGAAGATAAGTGGACTTTTTCTGAAACTTGTTTCTTTTAATCTATAAAAATGAGGATAATCAATAATGGTTTTGCTTAGTTTTCTTTTCAGATATTTCTAAACAATAAATTTGCATTGATTTGCAACGTAATAATTAATATTTAGATATAGATTAAACATTAGTATGTGTTTATAGGAGCTAGATGAAGACCACATTTGTGGGTAGATAAACTTTATGAATCTGAAAATGGAACTGAAGTATTTCTTCTGCAAGAAAGGAACAATTTCTTTGTAGCTTTCATTATACTTTAGTAGATCTACTTCCCATTTGACTTTGTTAAGAGTAATAATCTTTGTTAAGATTATTAATAGAACTGTAGCAAGACTAAAATGTTAATTCCCCCAGGATGTACAGAAAAACCACATGCATACACATGTGTTTCACATTGATTTTCCTCATTATTTACTTTGGCTAATTTTCTTTCAAACACACACATATGCACACACACATACATATATATGCACATACATATATGCATATATATATATATGTAGATTCAGGCACCTATTGACTAGATTATTTGTTGAATTATTTTCTTCTTTCATTTTTTATTACCTCTTTGTACTTTTCATATAAAATACAAACTGTCATTCCTTTCTTTAAGCAGTATTTGGATAAACAAAGACAAAAAATATCATAGACTCAAACTTTTATGCTATTCTCTTAAGATCAAGGAAATGACCTCCTCATGTATGTTCCCTTTCAACAATTTTGGTTTTGTAGGAATTTTAAAATATGGTTGCTAACCTGCTATTAAAAATAATATGTAGCTAATAGATCTTATATAGTGAGGCATTATCATGCCACTTTTAAGAGTTTAAAATCTCTGATGATAGGTTATCAAAATGGTTAAAATTCATGTTGAGTGGTCTTTTCCACTCATCTCCTGATGTAAGTCTGTTGTATAAATTATGCTCCAGCCAAATCAGACTGTTCCTCAAAGAAGCATGCATTTTTCTGTGGCTAGAGCTTTGCTTATAATATTCTCTATATTTAGAAAGTCCTCTGGCCACATTTTCCTGAAAAAGTTACATCAAATCTTTAAAGCTCAGTTCACAAGTCCCCTTGTGCACTTCTCTTTTCTGATTCTGACAACTGGCTGTGATATTTGTCTCCACTAAGCTCTCAGAGCACCATGTATGTACCTCTTTTATGGCACTTAGCTCATTCTGCCTTATGTTTTGGTTATTTGTAACCTTGACTTTATGCCTCTACTGTGCTGCTGGAGAGCAGGGACTATATTGTCTTTATTACTGAAACTTTTGAAAGTTAATCTTTCCACTTCCTCAAGAAAGTCATTCTTGAGTAGGCTAAAGAGATACACTGTTCAGTATAGGGACAGATTATATTAAGTATAAAGCTTTTTGATAATGGTAATCCAAGGACCATATATATATATATATATTTAATATGAGCCTATAGTACCTATTTTAGAAATAGAAATATAATGCTAAGTAGTTGACTGAAGAAGAATGTAGAACTTAGAGAAGTCCATCTGATGAGGAGGAGATAGGAAATTGTTGATATGCTTGTAATCACAAAGATGATATAATTCGAAGCATGGTTCAACTGTGTAACTAATGCTGCTGATGGCCTACTACATGTCACTTCCATCTACTTATGAACTTCCCTGCAGTGTGGTGGACCATCCCTGTAGTCACTCATTTTCCTATGTTAAGTACCTATGTTTCTTTAATTCCCTTCCTGAGAGTTTCCATCATATCATAGTTGATTGTTTAACCCACATAGAACATAGGACATCTCAGAATGCCAAGGAGTTCATGCCACCGTGGCAATGCTCAACAATACAGAGATGACAGTCAGTGATTTAATATTCCACAATCTTTGTTCTTTCATGAGACAATTCTGAATATATTGGGTTGTCAGAAAAGTCATGATGCACCTTGGCATAGAAAACAGAAAAAATGTCATGACTTTTCTGACAGCCCAACACTACGTTTGATATTCTAGTGGAAATTAGTCTCCATTGGCCACAGACATCTTAACAATAGCATATTTGGCTTTTCTTCCTATCCAATTTCACTTACATTTCTTCTTATGTTTCCTAGAATACATAACAAGTAAGGTATTTTTATTTGGTTGGCCCATCCTAAATCAGTCTGATCAAGTAGATTTGAGGTATTAACAAAAAATAAATTACTCCAATATAAGGTTCAATATTCATATTAAAATGCTGCAATGACAATATAAATCAAATGCAGGGTAATCACAGTGGTAAAATATGGTTTAAATAACATCATTTTGGTAATTTAGATTGTTAGAGAGGTAAATACTATGCAGGCCAACAAAAGCTCTTCAATATGATAGCCTGCTCTGCCAGGTGCTGCTGATAGAAAAATGTGACCGAAGTATTACTAATTTTGGTATCTTTCTGGATTACTTGGGCTTTAGTATGAAATACCATAGTAAAATTCTTTTGTGACCTGAGTATGTGATTTAATTTCTAGTCCTCTTTATTACCTAAAACCCAAACTGAAACCTCATCATTTTCCTGGAAGTTGCATAGGAAATCAGGAGTTAAGAGCCCCTTAGCATATGTCCTTGAACAACAAGCGTTTAAGTAGATAGAACACTTATTCAAGACTGTTGTCAGCTTATTACTGTCTGGTTATATGACTGAAAAGTGTAAGGAAATCCCAGTTGCGAGGATTCAGTAACCTCATCTCCAGGTGAAAAGAACACTCAGAGTTAGTTCTGTGATTACTTAAAAGTGATTGGAAATATCAGTGGATGTATTCTATGATTATGGAATGCAATTTATTCATTTCTATGAGGATAATGCCTATTCCTTTTCATTGACCTTTTAAAAGATATTTTTACTGCTTTTATACTTAGCATTTGAATATGTCATCCTTTAATTGTACGAAGCACATTTACTCTTTTTTTTTAAATAGAGATTTATTTATTTATTCATGCAGAGCTGTGGTACAGGCCAGAGGTGTGGGGGCAGAGAGAGAATTCACCAGAGACAGAGTGGGGAGCAGAACAGGAAGATTAACAAATACACTGCTGGATGGAGCAGCTGGCAAGACAGGAGAGGTCTGTGGTGCCATGTGGATCACCTCTGGGGCAGGGATTGAACTCACACTGAAGTGGCTTCAGCTAGCTTGCAGTTCTGAGCTTTAACCTCCTATGCCACCAGGGAGGGCCCTTACTCTGCTTTTTTAAAACTAATTTTTCTTATTATAGAAAAAAATTTACAAAATAAGCATTTTTTAATGGGAATATTCCTTTTAATATGACATACTATAATGTTCTAACAGCAAATTTTAATTGTGATGCCACTAGGAAAGTAGTTTAAGTTAAATAGAAAGCTAATTTAATTGGGATTTGCTCAGTTCTGATTTAATTTATGTGAACTTCTTTTATTAAAAATAGGTGTAACATAGCCCTCTCTGGTGCAGTGAGTTAAAGCACAGTGCTAAGAAGCTAAAGCCACTACAGCATGAGTTCCATTCCTGCCCCAGAGGTGACCCACATGGAGCGGCAGACCTCTCCGACCTGCTGGCTGCTCCCCTCAGCAGTGTATGTCATCAGTCAGCCTGTTGTGCTCCTTACTCTATCTCTGGTGAACCTCTCTCTGCTCCCACACCTCTGGCTTGCACCCCAGCTCTGTATGCATAAATAAATAAATCTTAAAAAAAAAAAAACAGGTGTAACAGTCATAAAAATACAAGGCAGGCATAAATATACCAAAAATCTGTCCTGGTCTTTTGCATTTTTAAAAGAGTAATATTGCAAAGCATGCTGACAGAATTCTGAAATTTTACAGTGGTTTGGCAGTGGAGACTGAATATCTTTATCACTATTCACTATTTTTGTGAATTATATATGGGTATAACACTGGAAATTATAATAGTAGCCTGGGTTCTTGGTTTAAAGTAGATGTTTAAAAATAAAGTCTGCTTCCAAAATTTAAAACTTACCAGAGAAAGATAAGTAATTTAGGTACACTAAATTGGGTAATCTGGTGATGTGGTATGGGTAAGCTAGGTGCACTATGGTGGTAATATCTGATGGGGGTACCCCAATATTAACCTCAGCTAAAGAAAATAAAATGAAGTAAAAATTGAAAAAAAATAGAAATTAAAAAAAAATTTAGAGCCATTGCATTCATTATTGTGAATTGGGGGTAATTTTCTGTTGCCATTACCTCACCTACTTTTGATTGAGATGTTTTCTTTAGTTTTTTTTTTTTTTTTAAGATTTATTTATTTATGCATACAAAAGCTGGGGTGTAGGCCAGAGGTGCAGGGGTATGGTAGGAGGGTGAGAGGATTCATCAAAGACAGAGTTGGGGGCAGAACTGGCTGATCTACTGAAATACACTGCGGATGGGTAGAGCAGGTGAGACAAAAGAGGTCTGCTGTGCCATGTGGGTCAGTTCCTGGGCCGGGATTGAACTCATGCTTGCAGATAACCTCATAGTGCTGAGACTTCTTGTGCTACCAGGAAGCCCCTGTTATCTTTAGTGTTGTTTTAACTATTTCCCTTAGGGACACTTGATGGGGTTGAAGCAGAAAGTTTCCCCAGTCTGCTCCTTGGGGGAGTCTGCTGCTTAGGTTCTTCTACTTTCCTTGGGGGAGTCTGCTGCTTTGATTCTGCTGCTGGCTGGAGTGGAGGAGTTGCTGGGTGTATTGCACTGCCTGTTCACAGTAGTGGCTGTGGCTATCTTGAACCCTTTCCCAAACAACAAAGAATGCTTATGCTTTAATGGGTGGAGTAACAAATTGTCTTATATAACTGTTATAAAACCCTGCCATTTGTTTCTTTTGGGTGCTCAGCCTTTTGGGGCTAGTCCCGCTGAGTTCAACCAATGTGACAATTGAATCTGTCTCTCCACTTGGCTTTGGGTGCTACCTGATTTCCGTGGGAAATTGCTGAAACAGTATCATTAATATGTAGAAGGCAAAGTAACTTAACTATAGCCAGATAAAGTTAAGCTTAAGAATTTATCCTTCATAGCTGACTACAGAACAGAAGCACTAAGTGGGCGGGAATAGGGAAGGGAAAGGACAAAGACTGAAGGAATCACAGTGGCCTATGATGAAATATGGATGAGTTCTTGGTGGGTGCACTATGATGGTAATATCTGATGGGGGTGTCCCAATGTTACCTTTATTTAAAAAAAAAGAATTAAAAAAAGAAAATTAGAAATTGAAAAAAAATTAAAAAATTAGCAGAGCTTTAAAGCCTTCTTTTAGAAAAATGAAAGAAAGAAAATAAAATATGTATGAAAATGCAGAAATTCTTTAAAAAAACTATAACTTACCTTATTTTTAGACAGCAAAATTTTACACTCAACATCTCTTTGTTGATTTAAGGCAATTTTTTTTTTCTTACTAGGCTCTCTGAATAAAAATATAATTAATAAATTATGTGATATTAACAAGAGCGGGATGACATGTTTTTTAAAGTTTAAGAACAATTCCATTTATTTTTGTTTTATTAAAACAATGAAAGTCCAAAGTGTTTGTTGCAATATTATCTAAGGTTAAAGTACACATTCATTGAATCATATAGTCTTTTAAGTTGACAAATACAAAATGTTGTGTGTACTAAAAGTAAAATGAATATCATTATCTAATATACATGCATGCATTTCAAATATAATGATATATTTTCAAATATATATTTCAATTATATATAAAATATATATAAGCATATATTTTTAAAATGGTTAAATATAAGTCATCAAAGGATAAAAATAGTTTTAGGATTTAAGATTATAAAAAAAGGGATTAAAAAAGTTACTTTCTTAGCTATTGAAAAATGAATACTGCCAATACTTTGCTTTTGATCTTTCTTCATTGAATTTTGGAAATCCTCATCAAAAGGATTTGGTAAGTCTGAACTTTTGCAATATACAATGTATACGAATATACATTGTAGGAGTATCATTTTTATTCTCCATCTCCCTAATTTATTTCTCAATTCTTACAGAAGAATTGATACATAGACTAGAAGAGCATTTTCATTTATCTTCTAAAGTAGATTGTCTTGGCTTAAGATTCCCTGCAATAAAAGCCATTTGATTAATTCTTTAGTGAGACGGGGGTAATTTTTCTGTTGCCATTAATTCATTTATCTACCCCTGAGTGAGATGGTTTCTTTGGTCTTGTTTTAACTATTTCCCTTCCATTAGAAGGACATTAATCGTTTGTTAGCTTTGATGCCAATGAGTTTTTCCAGTTCATTCAGAATAACTTTTTTCTTCTGTAATCAAGTAAACTGACAGTGATACCTTTCTTTTTTTTAAGTGACAGTTGACAGTATTCCCAGAACATTCCTTACACTTGAACATGGTTGTCAATTTTCTTTACCAATATCTCTTTTTTAAAAATGACAAATCCTTCTGGTTATTAATGTTAATGCATGTTCTTACATATCTTGTCACATGTTAGAGCTACTATTGAGAACACACTCTTTAGTGATTTTCTAGAGATGCTCACTTTCATTAGTAGCAAATTAGAAAAACCAGCTACTTTTATTTGAACTGTTTTGTTCCAAAAACCATGTTGAAATAGACTTATGAAAATTGAAAAGAGGTTTAACTTTGATTATTCCTGTCCTTCTTAGGATTATTCCTCCTCTTCCTACTTGCAGAAGGTGACTCATGACATAAATTTCTCACTAAGTTCCTTACAATAGTCTCTCACCAAGTCCTGCTTTTCCCAATTAGTACCCATCTTTGAAGTTGCTTTACTCTTTTTCTGTTTCACAATCCATCTAGGTAATAGATTGCCACTAAAACATTTTTTGCCTTTATTTGTCCTTAGTTGCGGAATAAATCTCAAAGTTTTAGAATTAAATATTTTCTTAATTACAACATTAATTGTATCCACACCTTTAATAATTATATTTTTCTAAATATAGAATTAAAACATCCTCATTGTTAAAATTGTAGAGGGCTCAGAAAAATATCACAATACTAAGACAAACAAAATAAAAATTTATTTTAAATTTTACTGCATGTCCAGTTAGTATTTTTGTGTGATCTTTCAAATCATTATCCTGTTACTTATAACAATATGTTAATAGTCCATCAGTGATATGAACTTATTTATTTAACACATATACATAAACCCACATAATTCTGGACTTAAAGCTCTGTTCCATTGTCTCCTTGTTGCCCCATTTAAAGTCTCTTATCATTATTTACTTTATAACAACTTTAAGTGTTGATTTTTTTTAAAAAAAGATTTATTTATTTATGCATACAGAACTGGGGTATAGACCAGAGGTACAGGGGCAGTGAGAGGATTTACCAGAGAAAGAGTGGGGAGCAGAACAGGCTGACTGATGAAGTACACTGCTGAGGGGAGCAGCAGGTAGGTCAGGAGAGGTCTGTGGAGCCATGTATCATCTCCGTGGTGGGGATCGAACTCATGCTGAAGCAGCGTTAGCTTCTTAGTGCTGTGCTTTAACTTGCTGCACCACCAGGGAGGGCTCTAAACATTGATTTTTAATAAGCTCTTCTAACATTCTTCTATTTCAATATTTTCTTGCCAATTATTGCCTTAGAAAATAACTTCATATATTTTGAGTCAAAGTGTAAATTTAAAACATTTTACATTTTGATTGGAGTTAAAGATAAAAATGAACTTGTTTAGAGTTGACAAGTTTAGTGTAATTGAGTCTCCTCATTTAGGAACATGGCACTAGTTACTCAGCTAAGTTTTCTAGATTGTATATTACTTAAATGTTTCACTCCCCCCTGTTTATTCCTAGATATTTTACATGTTCTGAAAGGATATTTTCTCATTAACTGCTTATATTACTTATGACTTATAAGTGGCCGTGTCATCAAAATCCTTTATTTTCACTTAATTTTAATTTAGATTTTTTTATCTAATTTTTTTAATAGTTTTTATTTAATACCTCCCTGTTAATTCTTTAGCATTTGTTTGTAAATGACATTTTTTTTTTTTTGGTACAAAAAAAATAATAGACAATGTAGACTTGTAGATGCTATGAGAGTATAACATTCAAGTCGGAGCAAGTGCAGTATGTCTGGTTAGAGACTCCTGGGAGGCAGACAGGCAGGTGACTGAGCTTCTAAGCCCCTCCATGAATCTTTACCTTTTTCCCTGGGTTCCCTCTGCCATTTCTCTCACATGTCACCTCATGGTCTCGCCTTTTCTGTAATCATGCCACTCATCGTTCTCCCACTACCTCTACTGCCATAGCTTTTGCCCCAGGTCTAGGCTCAGGTGTGCACACTTAAATGCGTGCACGCATGCCCATGATCCAACTTCCCCCATTCTGTAGCTGTCCCTGTTCAAGCATGCGTGTCCCTGGCCCATGCTCCCAATGGCCTGCTGCATAACACAGTCAAGGCCATAGGTGATAACCACAGAGACGAGTGCTGTGAAGAGCTTGGTTAATTCATTTACACAACAGAAGGGCAGCTGCCAAATATTGGCTTTCTGGTACTTTTAACTTAAGGGTGTATGACCACATCAGGGATTTAAAAACATGGGTAGAAGGAGGTGCACAGAATTGAAATGTAGGACAGGGTTGTACCATTGCAGAACAATAGGAAAGAGAATACAGAGTGGTGATTGCTGTTTTGAACATGTGCCTTCTAAATGAGAATAGTTGAAGCCTGAACTGGTGAAGAGCCAGATCAGATCACCTGTGACTCCTAAACAAAACATAAAAGAAGCCAAAAATAAAAGACAAACTGAAACAAACCAAACCAAACCAAAACAAAACAGTTAAGCTTCAATAACCACCTTGGATTTAAATGGCTTGAATTCACCAACTACAAGGTATAGAATGGCTGAATGAACTTAAAAACAAAGCATGAACATTTTAGAAAACTTTTAGAAAACTCATCTTACTACTAAAGACAAACATGGATTTGCAGTTAACAATTGGAAAATAAATTCTTCAGGCAAATGACAGTCAAAAAAGATCAGGAACAGCAATATTGGATAAAATAGATTTCCAGTTAAAAAAGATAATAAGAGATGGGTATGGGATATTAGATTATAACTAACAGCTGAAAAAATCAGAAAAGAAAAACCTAACTGGGCTACTAAGAAAAAAAGAGCAAACACTAATAGAATTAGGAATGAAACAGGAGAAATTACCACAGATGACATAGAAATTCAAAGACTCAAAAAAAAAATTACTATGAACAACCATATCCCAATAAATTTGATAATCTTGACGAAATTTATAGATTTCTAGAATAATACAATATACTAGAATAATACAGTATACTAGCCAGGAATAAACAGAAGAGTTCATTATCATAATCGTGGAAACTGAAACAATAATCAAAAATTCTCCTCCAAAACTAAAGTCCAGGGACAGACAGCTATACAAGTGATTTTAATCAAAACTTTAAATAACAATTTATGCTCATCTTGCATAATTTATTTCTAAAATTGCAAAAATATAGACAAACTGTAAGATATATATATATATATATATATATATATTAAAGATTTATTTATTTGTGCATACAGAACTGGAGTACAGGCCAGAGGCTCAGGGGCAGTGAGAGGCTTCACCAGAGACAGACTGGGGAGCAGAACAGGCAGATCTACGAAGTACACTGCTGAGGGGAGCAGCGGGCGGGTCAGGAGAAGTCTGCCACACCATGTGGTCACCTCCGGGGCAGGCGGGAATCGAACTCATGTGGAAGAGGCTTTAGATTCTCAGTGCTGTGCTTTAACCCACTGTGCCACCAGGGAGGGCCGTAAGATATATTTTATGTCCTAAATATTGTTACTTGAATCCTCAAACCAGACAAATAAAGTATAAGAAAACTACAGACCAATGTCTCTGATGAATATTAATGTGAAAATTTTAAAGTATTTTACAAATCAAATTCAGCAGCACAGTACAAAGTAAGATTTGTTCCAGCGATGCAAGTATCATTCAACATATATAAATCAATGTCATGCATTACATCAACAAGAGGACAAAAATCATGTGAAAATATCAGTAGATGCAAAGAAATCTTGACAAAATTCAGTACTTATTTATAATAGAACTTTAAAGAAGGTGGGAATAGAAGAAAGCTACCTCATCATATTAATCACAACCTACATTCAATAAAATAGGGAATGGTGAAAAACTGACAGTTTTCCTAAGTTCAGGAACAAGACAAAGATTCCCATTGCCTCTGCTTCTTAAAATAGTTTTACTAACAACTGCATCAAAAAAAAAAAACAGATACCTAGAAATTAAAAATTAAGGAAGCAGGGCCCTCCCTGGTGGCACAGTGGGTTAAGGCACAGCACTAAAAAGCCAAAGCTACTTCCCTCATGAGTTCAATCCCCAGCCCCGGACGTGATTCACATGGGGCAAGCAGACCTCTTCTGACCTGCTCGCTGCTCCCCTCTGCAGTGTTCTTCATTAGTCTGCCTGTTCTGTTTTACACTCTGTCTCTGGTGAGTCCTCTCACAGCCCCTGTTCCTCTGGCCTGTACCCCAGTTCTGTATGTATAAATAAATAAATCTTTAAAAAAAATTAAGGAGGCAAAGTCCTTATATAGTGAAAACTAGGAGACTCTACTAAAGGATATAACAAGACAGAGAAGTGGAAACATAGATGGAGCTAATCTGTATAGTCAAAAGAACTATCTGCAAAAAGCAATATGTACATTTAATGAAATCTCTACTAACATATCTACTAAGGTCTTCAAGGAATTAGAACAAAAAATTTAAAATTTTAATTACGATCATAACAAGTCTTCAATAGCTAACTAAACCTTGAGAGAAATGGGCATATTATTATACCCGATTTCAACCGTAAAGCAACAGTAATAAAAACAATTAAATATTGGAATAAAAATAGATGTATGGATCAGTGGAACAGAATGAAAAGTCCAGAATAAACCCATATTTATAGAAATGCCTAATTTATGATTAAGGAATGGTGTTCATGCTCTGGAGGAGACATTTTTGTAACAAATAATCCTGACAAAAAGGGAACATGTAATAAGAGAATAGAAGTGGAATCACTTTCTAAATCTGTAGACAAAATAAAGTTAAAGTTCATTAAAGACTTAGACACAAGACTTTCAATAATATATATAGAAGAAAATGGAGCTTTTCATGACATAAGTGATAAAAATATTTTGGCATGACATAAGTGATAAAAATGTTTTGGAGATTCTACCCTATGGCAAGTGAAATAAAAACAATAATAAACAATTATGACTATCAGTGCTTTGGTGGTAGGTGTGGTGTAGTAACAACATCTGAAGGGGGAGATCCTGTACCTCTAAAACACAATGTTGTAATGTAAATCTGTGTTACCTCAATGCAAAATTTACCCTTAAAATAAATAAATGAAAAAGCTTTTATATGGTGTAAGAAAATATTAAAAAGATTAAAATGATATTCTACTGAATGTGACAAAATATTAACTGACACACAATATTCACAACTGACAAGGGGTTAATATGCAAGATATGCAAAACATTTATAAAAATCAAACAAATTAATAAATGGATAGCAGATCAAACAGACTTTCCACCAAAAAGGTTATGCTGAATTCCAGTAGACATGTGAATGATATTCTACATTACTTTTAATAAAGGTGATACCAGTTATGGCCACAGTGAGAATTCATTCTAAACCCATGTGAATGGCACATATTAGAAAGACCCCTAAATACAAATATTGGAGCGCATGTGGAGAAATAGGAGCCCTAATACATGGCTGATGAGAATGTGAACTGGTTTAGTCACCTTGGAAAGAGATCTGGATTTACTTTAAAAAATTAAAAATATATTTCAACTGGACAAAAGATTCCTAGAAGGCTAGAGCACCAGGTCTTTTATTCACATGCACAATTGCAAGACCACTCAAGCTCAGAATCCAACAACAGTAAGTTTCATTTAACAAATAAAACTAGGAAGAAGAATTTTGGAGCCCATGAGTGGCTGGCTGTATCTCACCCCAGATAGTGTCTGCAGGGTCCAGACATCCAAACAAAGGTTGCTCATGGAAGATGAGGTGACACTGCAGCAATCCATAACAGCAGTCTGAAGGCTGGGTCAGACACTGGAATAGACAGTGATGGACTCCACAGAACTAGAAAGTGGCTCTGGAGAACTGGAGGCTATGGTCAGCTCTTTGAGAAACTGAGCCAAACCTGAGTATGTTCCTTGCAGGTGATGTCAGAAGCAGGACTAGAGGCAGGTGCAGCAGCTGAGTCACTCTGAGTCTACAGAGGTTTGGAGGCCTAAAAGTCACAAAGTCTACAAAAATGACTGTGAAGGTCTGGCGAATCCCACAGAGGTCAACTGTTCAGTGAGTCTCAAATGCTGGATGCAGAATCCTTCTTTGAAGGTGGTTTGAAGAATGCTTCTTCTTTGAAGGCTGACTGCTGGTTTCTTTGATAGTGGTCAAATGAATCTTTTTCTCTTTACAGAGGCTAGTGGCTGACTGATCAAACTGGCTCTTGTTAAATAGCCCCTGCAAGATCCCTAATCTGCAAGCCTTATTGTACCATTCAATCTTAAACATCTGATTGGGTCATTTAGCACCAATCAGCTCATTGTCGGTTTTTAAATCTGAATATATAACTCAAACTGAGCTTGAACCTGATTGGTCTATTTAGCTTACACTTGATTGACTCACCTGATTGGTTCATTTTTTCTCACACGTGATTGATTTATTTTTTAATTTTTGGACCAGATATAAGAGAGGGAAAAACCCAGCATGGCTTGCATTCAGATGAGGGCAGGCTGGTAGGTATGTTGGCTCCCAGGACTGTGTCCAGAGCTGACTTTGCAGGGGCTGAGAGGAGGTGGTTGTGGGTAGTTGGGAAACATGCACATAGCTATGGCTGGCATGCCTCAGCACCAAAAGAAACTTCCTACCCCTAAGCCTGTGCAGGCCAGAGGGATTTTTACTCTGGCAATTCCAGTTGGGCATTTATTTGAGGAACATGAAGCCAACTCAAAAAGCTATGTGCTGTACAGTGTTTATTGCATTATTTAGAATAGCTTGGGCATGAGAACAACCTAGGTACCCACTGTCAAAGTACTGAATCATTCATATATGGTGTATCCACAAAATGCAATATTATTTAGCCGTCAGGAAAGATTAAATGTTACCATTTATAGGGCCTCCTTGGTGGCCTGGGGCTTAAGTCTCAGCACTGTCACTCCTACAGGCTGAGTGTGTCCCCCAGCCAGGGACACACCTGATCGCACCTGTCTCACTTTATGCTCCCGTTAGAGTTTATTTGCTCCCCTTAGAGTTTATGTCAATAAATCTGCCTGTTTGGTTCCCCACTCTGTCTCTTGGTGAGTCCTCTCATCCCTGGTCCCGTTCCCCCCTCTACCCCTCTTACCTCTGCGAATAACAACCCAGTTGTTCTATGTGAATCAACATAACAAAGAATAAACAAATAAACAAACAAACATATTTCTTTAGCATTCTATAAAGACAAGTAGCTAATTCTACAATGTCCTCCCACGGTTATCAGTTCTCTCCCTTATGGAGATATCCATTTCCTTCTCTTTGAGCCCCTTTTCCCAAGATCCAGACTCTAGGCACTCTCAAATCTTACTCTGTATTTGTATAAATTTGTCATATGAAGAATTATATAAAAATAGAACCACTCAGTATGTGATGTTTACAATTGATTTTTTCTCTCAACATAATTCCCTGGAGACTTATTCTAGTTATTATATCTACAAATAACTTTTTGTAACTTCATGGTTGAGTATACCATTTTTCTTTTAATCATTCCTTCATCAAAGAATGTCTGGGTTGTGGACAGATTTTTATCATAGACAAAGTCACTAAGAACATTCATATATATTATTTCTGTGTGAACCTAAGTATTCAGTTCTGTGGAATAAATCCAAGAATAGAGTATTGTGTTATATGGTAATTGCATACTTCATTTCATGAGAAATGGCCAAAATACTTCCCAGAACTTGAATTTCTAGTCACTAATGATTTTGAATGTCTTACATGCTTACTTGATATCTGCAGATCTTCTTTGGTTAAATATCTTTCCATGTCTTTTTCCCATTTTTTCTTTCTATTGTGTGATTATTTTTTTTTTTACTTTTGAATTAACATGATAATACTAATCCTTTGTGATATATGTAGTTTAGAAATGTAGATTTTTTTTCAACCTTGTTGTCCATTTTTTCATTCTTTTTGAAGATCTCCCTTGGAGAAAAAACTTATGAGGCACAATTTTGTATTGGTCTTTCTCCTTCTAACTTACTTTGCTAAGCATTTTCTTCTCTAGTTCTTTCCATGATACTGTTTATGGCAAGTTTATTTTTTATAGCTAAATAGTATTCCGTTGTGTATACATTATCACCTCTTCCTAATCCAGCCATTTGTCCTTGCACATTTATGTTGGCTTTATAACTTAGCTATTGTAAATAGTGTTGCAATGAACATAGGAATGAATATATCTCTTCAAATTATTTTTGAATTCTTCAGGTAGATTTCATGGGATTTCTGTATCATTTGATAATCTAATTTATATATTTTGAGAAATTTGTGTGCTGCTTTCCTTAAGGGCTGTACTAGATTACATCCCTACCAACATCTTTTTTATCTCCAAGTTCTTACCAGCACTTGTTCTTT
>NW_004567106.1:3588031-3589449 GCF_000260355.1 Condylura cristata | reverse complement strand
TTTTTTTTTTTTTTTTTAAGAATTTATTTTATGTATACAGAATTGGTGTGCAGACCAGAGGCTCAGGTGGTGAGAGAATTCACCAGAGACAGAGTAGGGATGAAGTACAAGGTTACAGGGAGCAATGGGTGCCTCAGGAGAGGTCTGCCATGCCATGTGGATCACCTCTGGGGCTGGGGATCGAACTGGCACTGAAGTGGCTCTGGCCAGTTCAGCGCTTTGACCCACTGTGTCACCAGGGAGGCCTGAGATAGTATCTTATTGTGGTTTTGACTTGCATTTCCTTGCTGATAAAGTGATGATGAGAATTTTTTCCTGTACCTCATAGACATTTGCATATCTTCTTTGGAGATGTGTCTAACTCTCTGTCCATTTAAAAAATGGGTTATTTGTTTTATTTTTGTTGAGTTGTATGAATTTGTAAAATTTGGGTGTTAAGCCTTTGTCTGATCTATGGTGTGCAAATATTTTCTCCCACTTAATTGCATGTCTTTGCTGTGTCAATTTTTAATTTAATGCAGTTCTGAACCTAGATCATGGAGAGTTTTGCCTATTTTTAAAATGTACTTTATAGTTTATCATCTTATTTCCAAATGCTTAATCACTTGGAACTAATTTTTCTGTGTAGTGTGTTAAAGTGTAATCTCAGCACTTTTATGAATAAAATATATCATTTTCAATAATCAATACTGGTCCAAGAAAGTGTTTTAATTTCATTCTTTTGCATGTAGTGTTTTAGTTTTGTCAATATAATTTGTTGAAAACATTTTCTTGTCTCCAGTGCTTATTCTTGGCTCCTCTGTCATTAACCAGTTGTCCATACAAGTGTCAGTTTTTCTCTAAACTCTCACACTCTGAACCTTATCTTTTTGTCAGGATTGCTTTGGCTATTGGGGTCCTTTGTGATTCTGTATGAATTTGTGTTTTTTCTAATTCTTTGAAGAATGCTATTGATAAGTTTATAAGGATTTCGTTACTCTGGATAAGAAGACCATCTTAATAAATGTTAGTTACTCCATTCCATAAGCCAGGATAGCTTGCCATTATTTTATGTCTTCTGTTTCTTTGAACACTTTCTTACAGTTTTCATCGCACATTTCTCCCAAACTTCTGTTATGTTTTCTTTTTGATGTATTCTAAATGGTATTGTTTTCTTGATTTACTTATCTTGTATCTCACTTGCAGATAGGAATGCCATGATTTTTATAAATTGGTTTTGTAAGTTGCCATTTTACTAATTGATTGTTTTATTTAGATTTTTGTTAGCATCTTTGGGGTTTTTTTATGTATATTATGACAATCTCTGCAAAAAATAGTGATAGTGTTACTTTTTCCCCTCAGTTTGATTTCCGTTTATAGTCTCTCTGGCCTCATTGCTTTAAATAGGGCTGCTAATATTATGCTGAATAGTAGTGGTG